>NC_092151.1:5850227-6033206 GCF_045791955.1 Oncorhynchus clarkii lewisi | reverse complement strand
CCAGTATCCATTCTAACAGTATTCATTCGAACAGTATCCATTCTAACAGTATCCATTCTAACAGTATCCAGTATCCATCCTAACAATATCAATTCTAACGGTATCCATTCTAACAGTATCCATTCTAACAGTACCCATTCTAACAGTGCCCATTCTAACAGTATCCATTCTAACAGTATCCAGTAACCATTCTAACAGTATCATTCTAACAGTATCCATTCTAACAGTATCCATTCTAACAGTATCCAGTATATATCCTAACAGTATCCATTCTAACAGTATCCAGTAACCATTCTAACAGTATCATTCTAACAGTATCCATTCTAACAGTACCCATTCTAACAGTATCCATTCTAACAGTATCCATTCTAACAGTACCCATTCTAACAGTATCCAGTATCCATTCTAACAGTATCCATTCTAACAGTACCCATTCTAACAGTATCCAGTATCCATTCTAACAGTTTCCATTCAAATGTTATCCATTCTAACACTGTCCATACTAACAGTATCCATTCTAACAGTATCCATTCTAACAGTACCCATTCTAACAGTATCCAGTCTAACAGTATCCATTCTAACAGTATCCATTCTAACAGTACCCATTCTAACAGTTTCCATTCTAACAGTATCCAGTACCCATTCTAACAGTATCCATTCTAACAGTACCCATTCTAACAGTAACCATTCTAACAGTATCCAGTTACCATTCTAACAGTATCATTCTAACAGTATCCATTCTAACAGTATCCATTCTAACAGTATCCATTCTAACAGTATCCAGTATCCATCCTAACAATATCAATTCTAACGGTATCCATTCTAACAGTATCCATTCTAACACTATCCATTCTAACAGTACCCATTCTAACAGTGTCCATTCTAACAGTATCCATTCTAACAGTATCCAGTAACCATTCTAACAGTATCATTCTAACAGTATCCATTCTAACAGTATCCATTCGAAGAGTATCCATTCTAACAGTATCCATTCTAACAGTACCCTTTCTAACAGTATCCAGTATCCATTCTAACAGTATCCATTCGAAGAGTTTCCATTCTAAAAGTATCCATTATAACAGTATCCATTCTAACAGTATCCAGTATATATCCTAACAATATCCATTCTAATGGTATCCATTCTAACAGTATCCATTCTAACACTATCCATTCTAACAGTGTCCATTCTAACAGTATCCATTCTAACAGTATCCAGTACCCATTCTAACAGTATCCATTCTGACAGAACCCATTCTAACAGTATCCATTCTAACAGTATCCATTCTAACAGTATCCAGTATCCATCCTAACAATATCCATTCTAACAGTGTCCATTCTAACAGTATCCATTCTAACAGTATCCAGTATCCATTCTAACAGTATCCATTCTAACAGTACCCATTCTAACAGTATCCATTCTAACTGTATCCATTCTAACAGTATCCAGTACCCATTCTAACAGTATCCATTCTAACAGTACCCATTCTAACAGTACCCGATTTAACACTATCCATTCTAACAGTATCCATTCTAACAGTATCCAGAATCCATCCTAACAATATCCATTCTAACAGTACCCATTCTAACAGTGTCCATTCTAACAGTATCCATTCTAACAGTATCCAGTACCCATTCTAACAGTATCCATTCTAACAGTACCCATTCTAACAGTATCCATTCTAACAGTATCCAGTAACCATTCTAACAGTATCGTTCTAACAGTTTCCATTCTAACAGTATCCATTCTAACAGTATCCAGTGTCCATTCTAACAGTATCCATTCGAACAGTATCCATTCTAAAAGTATCTATTCTAACAATATCCATTCTAACAGTATCCAGTAACCATTCTAACAGTATCATTCTAACAGTATCCATTCTAACAGTACCCATTCTAACAGTATCCAGTATCCATTCTAACAGTATCCAGTATCCATTCTAACAGTAACCATTCTAACAGTATCCAGTATCCATTCTAACGGTATCCATTCTAAAAGTATCCAGTATCCATTCTAACAGTAACCATTCTAACAGTATCCAGTATCCATTCTAACAGTAACCATTCTAACAGTATCCAGTAACCATTCTAACAGTATCATTCTAACAGTATCCATTCTAACAGTATCCATTCTAACAGTATCCATTATCCATTCTAACAGTATCCATTCGAACAGTATCCATCCTAACAGTATCCATTCTAACAGTATCCATTCTAACAGTACCCATTCTAACAGTATCCAGTATCCATTCTAACAGTATCCATTCGAACAGTATCCATTCTAAAAGTATCCATCTAACAGTATCCATTCTAACAGTACCCAGTAACCATTCTAACAGTATCATTCTAACAGTATCCATTCTAACAGTATCCATTCTAACAGTATCCATTCTAACAGTATCCATTCTAACAGTACCCAGTAACCATTCTAACAGTATCATTCTAACAGTATCCATTCTAACAGTATCCATTCTAACAGTATCCATTCTAACAGTATCCATTCTAACAGTACCCATTCTAACAGTATCCATTCTAACAGTACCCATTCTAACAGTATCCAGTATCCATTCTAACAGTATCCATTCTAAAAGTATTCATTCTAACAGTATCCATTCTAACAGTATCCAGTATATATCCTAACAATATCCATTCTAATGGTATCCATTCTAACAGTATCATTCTAACACTATCCATTCTAACAGTATCCATTCTAACAGTATCCATTCTAACAGTATTCATTCTAACAGTACCCATTCTAACAGTATCCATTCTAACAGTACCCATTCTAACAGTATCCAGTATCCATTCTAACAGTATCCATTCTAACACTATCCATTCTAACAGTACCCATTCTAACAGTGTCCATTCTAACAGTATCCAGTAACCATTCTAACAGTATCATTCTAACAGGATCCATTCTAACAGTATCCATTCTAACAGTATCCATTATCCATTCTAACAGTATCCATTCGAACAGTATCCATCCTAACAGTATCCATTCTAACAGTATCCATTCTAACAGTACCCATTCTAACAGTATCCATTATCCATTCTAACAGTACCCATTCTAACAGTATCCATTCTAACAGTATCCATTCTAACAGTATCCAGTACCCATTCTAACAGTATCCATTCTAACAGTACCCAGTAACCATTCTAACAGTATCCATTCTAACAGTATCCATTCTAACAGTATCCAGTATCCATCCTAACAACATCCATTCTAACGGTATCCATTCTAACAGTATCCATTCTAACACTATCCATTCTAACAGTACCCATTCTAACAGTGTCCATTTTAACAGTATCCAGTACCCATTCTAACAGTATCCATTCTAACAGTACCCATTCTAACAGTATCCATTCTAACAGTATCCATTCTAACAGTACCCATTCTTACAGTGTCCATTCTAACAGTACCCATTCTAACAGTGTCCATTCTAACAGTATCCAGTATCCATCCTAACAATATCCATTCTAACGGTATCCATTCTAACAGTATCCATTCTAACACTATCCATTCTAAAAGTACCCATTCTAACAGTGTCCATTCTAACAGTATCCAGTAACCATTCTAACAGTATCACTCTAACAGTATCCATTCTAACAGTATCCATTCGAAACAGTATCCATTCTAATGGTATCCATTCTAACAGTATCCATTCTAACAGTACCCATTCTAACAGTATCCATTCTAACAGTATCCATTCTAACAGTATCCAGTATCCATTCTTACAGTATCCATTCGAAACAGTATCCATTCTAAAAGTATCCATTCTAACAGTATCCAATCTAACAGTATCCAGTATCCATCCTAACAATATCCATTCTAACGGTATCCATTCTAACAGTATCCATTCTAACAGTATCCAGTATCCATCCTAACAATATCCATTCTAACGGTATCCATTCTAACAGTATCCATTCTAACAGTACCCATTCTAACAGTAGCCATTCTAACAGTATCCAGTATCCATCCTAACAATATCCATTCTAACGGTATCCATTCTAACAGTATCCATTCTAACACTATCCATTCTAACAGTACCCATTCTAACAATATCCAGTATCCATTCTAACAGTAACCATTCTAACAGTATCCAGTATCCATTCTAACGGTATCCATTCTAAAAGTATCCAGTATCCATTCTAACAGTAACCATTCTAACAGTATCCAGTATCCATTCTAACAGTATCATTCTAACAGTATCCATTCTAACAGTATCCATTATCCATTCTAACAGTATCCATTCGAACAGTATCCATCCTAACAGTATCCATTCTAACAGTATCCATTCTAACAGTACCCATTCTAACAGTATCCAGTATCCATTCTAACAGTATCCATTCGAACAGTATCCATTCTAAAAGTATCCATCTAACAGTATCCATTCTAACAGTACCCAGTAACCATTCTAACAGTATCATTCTAACAGTATCCATTCTAACAGTATCCATTCTAACAGTATCCATTCTAACAGTATCCATTCTAACAGTACCCAGTAACCATTCTAACAGTATCATTCTAACAGTATCCATTCTAACAGTATCCAGTATCCATTCTAACAGTATCCATTCGAACAGTATCCATTCTAAAAGTATCCATCTAACAGTATCCATTCTAACAGTACCCAGTAACCATTCTAACAGTATCATTCTAACAGTATCCATTCTAACAGTATCCATTCTAACAGTATCCATTCTAACAGTATCCATTCTAACAGTACCCAGTAACCATTCTAACAGTATCATTCTAACAGTATCCATTCTAACAGTATCCATTCTAACAGTATCCATTCTGACAGTATCCATTCTAACAGTACCCATTCTAACAGTATCCATTCTAACAGTACCCATTCTAACAGTATCCAGTATCCATTCTAACAGTATCCATTCTAAAAGTATCCATTCTAACAGTATCCATTCTAACAGTATCCAGTATATATCCTAACAATATCCATTCTAATGGTATCCATTCTAACAGTATCATTCTAACACTATCCATTCTAACAGTATCCATTCTAACAGTATCCATTCTAACAGTATCCATTCTAACAGTACCCATTCTAACAGTATCCATTCTAACAGTACCCATTCTAACAGTATCCAGTATCCATTCTAACAGTATCCATTCTAACACTATCCATTCTAACAGTACCCATTCTAACAGTGTCCATTCTAACAGTATCCAGTAACCATTCTAACAGTATCATTCTAACAGTATCCATTCTAACAGTATCCATTCTAACAGTATCCATTATCCATTCTAACAGTATCCATTCGAACAGTATCCATCCTAACAGTATCCATTCTAACAGTATCCATTCTAACAGTACCCATTCTAACAGTATCCAGTATCCATTCTAACAGTATCCATTCGAACAGTATCCATTCTAAAAGTATCCATCTATCAGTATCCATTCTAACAGTATCCAGTATCCATTCTAACACTATCCATTCTAACAGTACCCATTCTAACAGTGTCCATTCTAACAGTATCCAGTACCCATTCTAACAGTATCCATTCTAACAGTACCCATTCTAACAGTATCCATTCTAACAGTATCCATTGTAACAGTATCCAGTACCCATTCTAACAGTATCCATTCTAACAGTACCCAGTAACCATTCTAACAGTATCATTCTAACAGTATCCATTCGAACAGTATCCATTCTAACAGTATCCATTCTAACAGTATCCATTCTAACAGTACCCATTCTAACAGTATCCATTCTAACAGTACCCATTCTAACAGTATCCAGTATCCATTCTAACAGTATCCATTCGAAGAGTATCCATTCTAAAAGTATCCATTCTAACAGTATCCATTCTAACAGTATCCAGTATATATCCTAACAATATCCATTCTAATGGTATCCATTCTAACAGTATCATTCTAACAGTATCCATTCTAACAGTATCCATTCTAACAGTATCCATTCTAACAGTACCCATTCTAACAGTATCCATTCTAACAGTACCCATTCTAACAGTATCCAGTATCCATTCTAACAGTATCCATTCGAAGAGTATCCATTCTAAAAGTATCCATTCTAACAGTATCCATTCTAACAGTATCCAGTATATATCCTAACAATATCCATTCTAATGGTATCCATTCTAACAGCATCCATTCTAACACTATCCATTCTAACAGTACCCATTCTAACAGTGTCCATTCTAACAGTATCCATTCTAACAGTATCCAGTCCCCATTCTAACAGTATCCATTCGAACAGTATCCATTATCCATTCTAACAGTATCCATTCGAACAGTATCCATCCTAACAGTATCCATTCTAACAGTATCCAGTACCCATTCTAACAGTACCCATTCTAACAGTATCCAGTATCCATTCTAACAGTATCCATTCGAACAGTATCCATTCTAAAAGTATCCATCTAACAGTATCCATTCTAACACTATCCATTCTAACAGTACCCATTCTAACAGTGTCCATTCTAACAGTATCCATTCTAACAGTATCCATTCTAACAGTATCCATTCTAACAGTATCCATTCTAACAGTATCCAGTATCCATTCTAACAGTATCCATTCGAAGAGTATCCATTCTAAAAGTATCCATTCTAACAGTATCCATTCTAACAGTATCCAGTATATATCCTAACAATATCCATTCTAATGGTATCCATTCTAACAGTATCATTCTAACAGTATCCATTCTAACAGTATCCATTCTAACAGTATCCATTCTAACAGTATCCATTCTAACAGTACCCATTCTAACAGTATCCATTCTAACAGTATCCATTCTAACAGTACCCATTCTAACAGTATCCAGTATCCATTCTAACAGTATCCATTCGAAGAGTATCCATTCTAAAAGTATCCATTCTAACAGTATCCATTCTAACAGTATCCAGTATATATCCTAACAATATCCATTCTAATGGTATCCATTCTAACAGTATCATTCTAACAGTATCCATTCTAACAGTATCCATTCTAACAGTATCCATTCTAACAGTATCCATTCTAACAGTACCCATTCTAACAGTATCCATTCTAACAGTACCCATTCTAACAGTATCCAGTATCCATTCTAACAGTATCCATTCGAAGAGTATCCATTCTAAAAGTATCCATTCTAACAGTATCCATTCTAACAGTATCCAGTATATATCCTAACAATATCCATTCTAATGGTATCCATTCTAACAGTATCCATTCTAACACTATCCATTCTAACAGTACCCATTCTAACAGTGTCCATTCTAACAGTATCCATTCTAACAGTATCCAGTACCCATTCTAACAGTATCCATTCGAACAGTATCCATTATCCATTCTAACAGTATCCATTCGAACAGTATCCATCCTAACAGTATCCATTCTAACAGTATCCAGTACCCATTCTAACAGTACCCATTCTAACAGTATCCAGTATCCATTCTAACAGTATCCATTCGAACAGTATCCATTCTAAAAGTATCCATCTAACAGTATCCATTCTAACACTATCCATTCTAACAGTACCCATTCTAACAGTGTCCATTCTAACAGTATCCATTCTAACAGTATCCAGTACCCATTCTAACAGTACCCATTCTAACAGTATCCAGTATCCATTCTAACAGTATCCATTCGAACAGTATCCATTCTAAAAGTATCCATCTAACAGTATCCATTCTAACAGTATCCAGTATCCATCCTAACAACATCCATTCTAACGGTATCCATTCTAACAGTATCCATTCTAACACTATCCATTCTAACAGTACCCATTCTAACAGTGTCCATTTTAACAGTATCCAGTACCCATTCTAACAGTATCCATTCTAACAGTGCCCATTCTAACAGTATCCATTCTAACAGTATCCATTCTAACAGTATCCAGTACCCATTCTAACAGTATCCATTCTAACAGTACACAGTAACCATTCTAACAGTATCATTCTAACAGTATCCATTCTAACAGTATCCATTCTAACAGTATCCATTCTAACAGTACCCATTCTAACAGTATCCATTCTAACAGTACCCATTCTAACAGTATCCAGTATCCATTCTAACAGTATCCATTCGAAGAGTATCCATTCTAAAAGTATCCATTCTAACAGTATCCATTCTAACAGTATCCAGTATATATCCTAACAGTATCCATTCTAACAGTATCCATTCTAACAGTACCCATTCTAACAGTATCCATTCTAACAGTACCCATTCTAACAGTATCCAGTATCCATTCTAACAGTATCCATTCGAAGAGTATCCATTCTAAAAGTATCCATTCTAACAGTATCCATTCTAACAGTATCCAGTATATATCCTAACAGTATCCAGTACCCATTCTAACAGTATCCATTCTAACAGTACACAGTAACCATTCTAACAGTATCATTCTAACAGTATCCATTCTAACAGTATCCATTCTAACAGTATCCATTCTAACAGTACCCATTCTAACAGTATCCATTCTAACAGTACCCATTCTAACAGTATCCAGTATCCATTCTAACAGTATCCATTCGAACAGTATCCATTCTAAAAGTATCCATCTAACAGTATCCATTCTAACACTATCCATTCTAACAGTACCCATTCTAACAGTGTCCATTCTAACAGTATCCATTCTAACAGTATCCAGTATATATCCTAACAATATCCATTCTAATGGTATCCATTCTAACAGTATCATTCTAACAGTATCCATTCTAACAGTATCCATTCTAAAAGTATCCATTCTAACAGTATCCATTCTAACAGTACCCATTCTAACAGTATCCATTCTAACAGTACCCATTCTAACAGTATCCAGTATCCATTCTAACAGTATCCATTCGAAGAGTATCCATTCTAAAAGTATCCATTCTAACAGTATCCATTCTAACAGTATCCAGTATATATCCTAACAATATCCATTCTAATGGTATCCATTCTAACAGTATCCATTCTAACACTATCCATTCTAACAGTACCCATTCTAACAGTGTCCATTCTAACAGTATCCATTCTAACAGTATCCAGTACCCATTCTAACAGTATCCATTCTGACAGTACCCATTCTAACAGTATCCATTCTAACAGTATCCATTCTAACAGTATCCAGTATCCATCCTAACAATATCCATTCTAACGGTATCCATTCTAACAGTATCCATTCTAACAGTATCCAGTACCCATTCTAACAGTATCCATTCTAACAGTATCCATTCTAAAAGTATCCATTCTAACAGTATCCATTCTAACAGTATCCAGTATCCATCCTAACAATATCCATTCTAACAGTACCCATTCTAACAGTGTCCATTCTAACAGTATCCATTCTAACAGTATCCAGTACCCATTCTAACAGTATCCATTCTAACAGTACCCATTCTAACAGTATCCATTCTAACAGTACCCATTCTAACAGTATCCATTCTAACAGTATCCAGTACCCATTCTAACAGTATCCATTCGAACAGTATCCATTATCCATTCTAACAGTATCCATTCGAACAGTATCCATCCTAACAGTATCCATTCTAACAGTATCCATTCTAACAGTACCCATTCTAACAGTATCCAGTATCCATTCTAACAGTATCCATTCGAACAGTATCCATTCTAAAAGTATCCATCTAACAGTATCCATTCTAACAGTATCCAGTATCCATCCTAACAACATCCATTCTAACGGTATCCATTCTAACAGTATCCATTCTAACACTATCCATTCTAACAGTACCCATTCTAACAGTATCCATTCTAACAGTATCCATTCTAACAGTATCCAGTACCCATTCTAACAGTATCCATTCTAACAGTACCCAGTAACCATTCTAACAGTATCATTCTAACACTATCCATTCTAACAGTACCCATTCTAACAGTGTCCATTCTAACAGTATCCATTCTAACAGTATCCAGTACCCATTCTAACAGTATCCATTCTGACAGTACCCATTCTAACAGTATCCATTCTAACAGTATCCATTCTAACAGTATCCAGTATCCATCCTAACAATATCCATTCTAACGGTATCCATTCTAACAGTATCCATTCTAACAGTATCCAGTACCCATTCTAACAGTATCCATTCTAACAGTATCCATTCTAAAAGTATCCATTCTAACAGTATCCATTCTAACAGTATCCAGTATCCATCCTAACAATATCCATTCTAACAGTACCCATTCTAACAGTGTCCATTCTAACAGTATCCATTCTAACAGTATCCAGTACCCATTCTAACAGTATCCATTCTAACAGTACCCATTCTAACAGTATCCATTCTAACAGTACCCATTCTAACAGTATCCATTCTAACAGTATCCAGTACCCATTCTAACAGTATCCATTCGAACAGTATCCATTATCCATTCTAACAGTATCCATTCGAACAGTATCCATCCTAACAGTATCCATTCTAACAGTATCCATTCTAACAGTACCCATTCTAACAGTATCCAGTATCCATTCTAACAGTATCCATTCGAACAGTATCCATTCTAAAAGTATCCATCTAACAGTATCCATTCTAACAGTATCCAGTATCCATCCTAACAACATCCATTCTAACGGTATCCATTCTAACAGTATCCATTCTAACACTATCCATTCTAACAGTACCCATTCTAACAGTATCCATTCTAACAGTATCCATTCTAACAGTATCCAGTACCCATTCTAACAGTATCCATTCTAACAGTACCCAGTAACCATTCTAACAGTATCATTCTAACAGTATCCATTCTAACAGTATCCATTCTAACAGTATCCATTCTAACAGTATCCATTCTAACAGTACCCATTCTAACAGTATCCATTCTAACAGTACCCATTTTAACAGTATCCAGTATCCATTCTAACAGTATCCATTCGAAGAGTATCCATTCTAAAAGTATCCATTCTAACAGTATCCATTCTAACAGTATCCAGTATATATCCTAACAATATCCATTCTAATGGTATCCATTCTAACAGTATCATTCTAACAGTATCCATTCTAACAGTATCCATTCTAACAGTATCCATTCTAACAGTATCCATTCTAACAGTACCCATTCTAACAGTATCCATTCTAACAGTACCCATTCTAACAGTATCCAGTATCCATTCTAACAGTATCCATTCTAACAGTATCCATTCTAACAGTATCCAGTATATTTCCTAACAATATCCATTCTAATGGTATCCATTCTAACACTATCCATTCTAACAGTACCCATTCTAACAGTGTCCATTCTAACAGTATCCATTCTAACAGTATCCAGTACCCATTCTAACAGTATCCATTCTAACAGTATCCAGTATATTTCCTAACAATATCCATTCTAATGGTATCCATTCTAACACTATCCATTCTAACAGTACCCATTCTAACAGTGTCCATTCTAACAGTATCCATTCTAACAGTATCCAGTACCCATTCTAACAGTATCCATTCTGACAGTACCCATTCTAACAGTATCCATTCTAACAGTATCCATTCTAACAGTATCCAGTATCCATCCTAACAATATCCATTCTAACGGTATCCATTCTAACAGTATCCATTCTAACAGTATCCAGTACCCATTCTAACAGTATCCATTCTAACAGTATCCATTCTAAAAGTATCCATTCTAACAGTATCCATTATAACAGTATCCAGTATCCATCCTAACAATATCCATTCTAACAGTACCCATTCTAACAGTGTCCATTCTAACAGTATCCATTCTAACAGTATCCAGTACCCATTCTAACAGTATCCATTCTAACAGTACCCATTCTAACAGTATCCATTCTAACAGTACCCATTCTAACAGTATCCAGTATCCATTCTAACAGTATCCATTCGAACAGTATCCATTCTAAAAGTATCCATCTAAAAGTATCCATTCTAACAGTATCCAGTAACCATCCTAACAACATCCATTCTAACGGTATCCATTCTAACAGTATCCATTCTAACACTATCCATTCTAACAGTACCCATTCTAACAGTGTCCATTCTAACAGTATCCAGTACCCATTCTAACAGTATCCATTCTAACAGTACCCATTCTAACAGTATCCATTCTAACAGTATCCATTCTAACAGTATCCAGTACCCATTCTAACAGTATCCATTCTAACAGTACCCAGTAACCATTCTAACAGTATCATTCTAACAGTATCCATTCTAACAGTATCCATTCTAACAGTATCCATTCTAACAGTATCCATTCTAACAGTACCCATTCTAACAGTATCCATTCTAACAGTACCCATTCTAACAGTATCCAGTATCCATTCTAACAGTATCCATTCGAAGAGTATCCATTCGAAAAGTATCCATTCTAACAGTATCCATTCTAACAGTATCCAGTATATATCCTAACAATATCCATTCTAATGGTATCCATTCTAACAGTAACCATTCTAACACTATCCATTCTAACAGTACCCATTCTAACAGTGTCCATTCTAACAGTATCCATTCTAACAGTATCCAGTACCCATTCTAACAGTATCCATTCGAACAGTATCCATTATCCATTCTAACAGTATCCATTCGAACAGTATCCATCCTAACAGTATCCATTCTAACAGTATCCATTCTAACAGTACCCATTCTAACAGTATCCAGTATCCATTCTAACAGTATCCATTCGAACAGTATCCATTCTAAAAGTATCCAGTACCCATTCTAACAGTATCCATTCTAACAGTATCCAGTATCCATCCTAACAACATCCATTCTAACGGTATCCATTCTAACAGTATCCATTCTAACACTATCCATTCTAACAGTACCCATTCTAACAGTGTCCATTCTAACAGTATCCAGTACCCATTCTAACAGTATCCATTCTAACAGTACCCATTCTAACAGTATCCATTCTAACAGTATCCATTCTAACAGTATCCAGTACCCATTCTAACAGTATCCATTCTAACAGTACCCAGTAACCATTCTAACAGTATCATTCTAACAGTATCCATTCTAACAGTACCCATTCTAACAGTATCCATTCTAACAGTATCCAGTAACCATTCTAACAGTATCATTCTAACAGTATCCATTCTAACAGTATCCATTCTAACAGTATCCATTCTAACAGTACCCATTCTAACAGTATCAATTCTAACAGTACCCATTCTAACAGTATCCAGTATCCATTCTAACAGAATCCATTCGAAGAGTATCCATTCTAAAAGTATCCATTCTAACAGTATCCAGTATATATCCTAACAATATCCATTCTAATGGTATCCATTCTAACAGTATCCATTCTAACACTATCCATTCTAACAGTACCCATTCTAACAGTGTCCATTCTAACAGTATCCATTCTGACAGTATCCAGTACCCATTCTAACAGTATCCATTCTGACAGTATCCATTCTAACAGTATCCAGTATCCATCCTAACAATATCCATTCTAATGGTATCCATTCTAACAGTATCCATTCTAACAGTATCCAGTACCCATTCTAACAGTATCCATTCAAACAGTATCCATTCTAACAGTATCCATTCTAACAGTATCCATTCTAACAGTATCCAGTATCCATACTAACAATATCCATTCTAACAGTACCCATTCTAACAGTGTCAATTCTAACAGTATCCATTCTAACAGTATCCAGTACCCATTCTAACAGTATCCATTCTAACAGTACCCATTCTAACAGTATCCATTCTAACAGTATCCAGTAACCATTCTAACAGTATCAATCTAACAGTATCTATTCTAACAGTATCCATTCTAACAGTATCCAGTATCCATTCTAACAGTATCCATTTTAACAGTATCCATTCTAAAAGTATCCATTCTAACAGTATCCATTCTAACAGTGTCCATTTTAACAGTATCCATCCTAACAATATCCATTCTAACGGTATCCATTCCATCCATTCTAACAGTATCCAGTATCCATTCTAACTGTATCCATTCGAAACGGTATCCATTCTAAAAGTATCCATTCTAACAGTATCCATTCTAACGGTATCCATTTTAACAGTATCCATTCTAAAAGTATCCATTCTAACAGTATCCATTCTAACAGTGTCCATTTTAACAGTATCCATCCTAACAATATCCATTCTAACGGTATCCATTCCATCCATTCTAACAGTATCCAGTATCCATTCTAACTGTATCCATTCGAAACGGTATCCATTCTAAAAGTATCCATTCTAACAGTATCCATTCTAACGGTATCCATTCTAACAGTATCCATTCTAAAAGTATCCATTCTAACAGTATCCATTCTAACAGTATCCATTCTAACAGTACCCATTCTAACAGTATCCAGTATCCATTCTAACAGTATCCATTCTAAAAGTATCCAGTACCCATTCTAACAGTATCCATTCTAACAGTATCCAGTATCCATCCTAACAACATCCATTCTAACGGTATCCATTCTAACAGTATCCATTCTAACACTATCCATTCTAACAGTACCCATTCTAACAGTGTCCATTCTAACAGTATCCAGTACCCATTCTAACAGTATCCATTCTAACAGTACCCATTCTAACAGTATCCATTCTAACAGTATCCATTCTAACAGTATCCAGTACCCATTCTAACAGTATCCATTCTAACAGTACCCAGTAACCATTCTAACAGTATCATTCTAACAGTATCCATTCTAACAGTACCCATTCTAACAGTATCCATTCTAACAGTATCCAGTAACCATTCTAACAGTATCATTCTAACAGTATCCATTCTAACAGTATCCATTCTAACAGTATCCATTCTAACAGTACCCATTCTAACAGTATCAATTCTAACAGTACCCATTCTAACAGTATCCAGTATCCATTCTAACAGAATCCATTCGAAGAGTATCCATTCTAAAAGTATCCATTCTAACAGTATCCAGTATATATCCTAACAATATCCATTCTAATGGTATCCATTCTAACAGTATCCATTCTAACACTATCCATTCTAACAGTACCCATTCTAACAGTGTCCATTCTAACAGTATCCATTCTGACAGTATCCAGTACCCATTCTAACAGTATCCATTCTGACAGTATCCATTCTAACAGTATCCAGTATCCATCCTAACAATATCCATTCTAATGGTATCCATTCTAACAGTATCCATTCTAACAGTATCCAGTACCCATTCTAACAGTATCCATTCAAACAGTATCCATTCTAACAGTATCCATTCTAACAGTATCCATTCTAACAGTATCCAGTATCCATACTAACAATATCCATTCTAACAGTACCCATTCTAACAGTGTCAATTCTAACAGTATCCATTCTAACAGTATCCAGTACCCATTCTAACAGTATCCATTCTAACAGTACCCATTCTAACAGTATCCAATTTAACAGTATCCAGTAACCATTCTAACAGTATCAATCTAACAGTATCTATTCTAACAGTATCCATTCTAACAGTATCCAGTATCCATTCTAACAGTATCCATTTTAACAGTATCCATTCTAAAAGTATCCATTCTAACAGTATCCATTCTAACAGTGTCCATTTTAACAGTATCCATCCTAACAATATCCATTCTAACGGTATCCATTCCATCCATTCTAACAGTATCCAGTATCCATTCTAACTGTATCCATTCGAAACGGTATCCATTCTAAAAGTATCCATTCTAACAGTATCCATTCTAACGGTATCCATTCTAACAGTATCCATTCTAAAAGTATCCATTCTAACAGTATCCATTCTAACAGTATCCATTCTAACAGTACCCATTCTAACAGTATCCAGTATCCATTCTAACAGTATCCATTCGAACAGTATCCATTCTAAAAGTATCCAGTACCCATTCTAACAGTATCCATTCTAACAGTATCCAGTATCCATCCTAACAACATCCATTCTAACGGTATCCATTCTAACAGTATCCATTCTAACACTATCCATTCTAACAGTACCCATTCTAACAGTGTCCATTCTAACAGTATCCAGTACCCATTCTAACAGTATCCATTCTAACAGTACCCATTCTAACAGTATCCATTCTAACAGTATCCATTCTAACAGTATCCAGTACCCATTCTAACAGTATCCATTCTAACAGTACCCAGTAACCATTCTAACAGTATCATTCTAACAGTATCCATTCTAACAGTACCCATTCTAACAGTATCCATTCTAACAGTATCCAGTAACCATTCTAACAGTATCATTCTAACAGTATCCATTCTAACAGTATCCATTCTAACAGTATCCATTCTAACAGTACCCATTCTAACAGTATCAATTCTAACAGTACCCATTCTAACAGTATCCAGTATCCATTCTAACAGAATCCATTCGAAGAGTATCCATTCTAAAAGTATCCATTCTAACAGTATCCAGTATATATCCTAACAATATCCATTCTAATGGTATCCATTCTAACAGTATCCATTCTAACACTATCCATTCTAACAGTACCCATTCTAACAGTGTCCATTCTAACAGTATCCATTCTGACAGTATCCAGTACCCATTCTAACAGTATCCATTCTGACAGTATCCATTCTAACAGTATCCAGTATCCATCCTAACAATATCCATTCTAATGGTATCCATTCTAACAGTATCCATTCTAACAGTATCCAGTACCCATTCTAACAGTATCCATTCAAACAGTATCCATTCTAACAGTATCCATTCTAACAGTATCCATTCTAACAGTATCCAGTATCCATACTAACAATATCCATTCTAACAGTACCCATTCTAACAGTGTCAATTCTAACAGTATCCATTCTAACAGTATCCAGTACCCATTCTAACAGTATCCATTCTAACAGTACCCATTCTAACAGTATCCAATTTAACAGTATCCAGTAACCATTCTAACAGTATCAATCTAACAGTATCTATTCTAACAGTATCCATTCTAACAGTATCCAGTATCCATTCTAACAGTATCCATTTTAACAGTATCCATTCTAAAAGTATCCATTCTAACAGTATCCATTCTAACAGTGTCCATTTTAACAGTATCCATCCTAACAATATCCATTCTAACGGTATCCATTCCATCCATTCTAACAGTATCCAGTATCCATTCTAACTGTATCCATTCGAAACGGTATCCATTCTAAAAGTATCCATTCTAACAGTATCCATTCTAACGGTATCCATTTTAACAGTATCCATTCTAAAAGTATCCATTCTAACAGTATCCATTCTAACAGTGTCCATTTTAACAGTATCCATCCTAACAATATCCATTCTAACGGTATCCATTCCATCCATTCTAACAGTATCCAGTATCCATTCTAACTGTATCCATTCGAAACGGTATCCATTCTAAAAGTATCCATTCTAACAGTATCCATTCTAACGGTATCCATTCTAACAGTATCCATTCTAAAAGTATCCATTCTAACAGTATCCATTCTAACAGTGTCCATTCTAACAGTATCCAGTATCCATCCTAACAATATCCATTCTAACGGTATCCATTCCATCCATTCTAACAGTATCCAGTATCCATTCTAACTGTATCCATTCGAAACAGTATCCATTCTAAAAGTATCCATTCTAACAGTATCCATTCTAACGGTATCCATTCTAACAGTATCCATTCTAACAGTATCCATTCTAACACTATCCATTCTAACACTATCCATTCTAACAGTACCCATTCTAACAGTATCCATTATCCATTCTAACAGTAACCATTCTAACAGTATCCAGTATCCATTCTAACAGTATCCATTCTAACAGTACCCATTCTAACAGTATCCATTCTAACAGTATCCATTATAACAGTATCCAGTATCCATCCTAACAATATCCATTCTAACGGTATCCATTCTAACAGTATCCATTCTAACACTTTCCATTCTAACAGTACCCATTCTAACAGTATCCAGTATCCATTCTAACAGTAACCATTCTAACAGTATCCAGTATCCATTCTAACAGTATCCATTCTAACAGTATCCATTCTAACAGTATCCATTCTAACACTATCCATTCTAACAGTATCCATTCTAACAGTACCCATTCTAACAGTATCCAGTAACCGGCCTAACAATATCCATTCTAACGGTATCCATTCTAACAGTATCCATTCTAACACTATCCATTCTAACAGTACCCATTCTAACAGTGTCCATTCTAACAGTATCCATTCTAACAGTATCCAGTATCCATTCTAACAGTATCCATTCGAACAGTATCCATTCTAAAAGTATATATTCTAACAATATCCATTCTAACAGTATCCAGTATCCATCCTAACACAATCCATTCTAAGGGTAACCATTCTAACAGTATCCATTCTAACACTATCCATTCTAACAGTACCTATTCTAACAGTGTCCATTCTAACAGTATCCAGTAACCATTCTAACAGTATCATTCTAACAGTATCCAGTATCCATTTTAACAGTATCCATTCTAACAGTATCCAGTATCCATTCTAACAGTATCCATTCGAACAGTATCCATTCTAAAAGTATCTATTCTAACAATATCCATTCTAACAGTATCCAGTATCCATCCTAACAATATCCATTCTAAGGGTATCCATTCTAACAGTATCCATTCTAACACTATCCATTCTAACAGTACCCATTCTAACAGTGTCCATTCTAACAGTATCCAGTAACCATTCTAACAGTATCCAGTATCCATTCTAACAGTATCCATTCGAACAGTATCCATTCTAACAGTATCCATTCTAACAGTATCCATTCTAACAGTACCCATTCTAACAGTATCCAGTACCCATTCTAACAGTATCCAGTATCCATTCTAACAGTATCCATTCGAACAGTATCCATCCTAACAGTATCCATTCTAACAGTATCCATTCTAACAGTACCCATTCTAACAGTATCCAGTATCCATTCTAACAATTTCCATTCTAACAGTATCCATTCTAACAGTATCCATTCTAACAGTATCCAGTACCCATCCTAACAACATCCATTCTAACGGTATCCATTCTAACAGTATCCATTCTAACAGTATCTATTCTAACAGTATCCAGTACCCATTCTAACAGTATCCATTCTAACAGTACCCATTCTAACAGTATCCATTCTAACAGTATCCAGTAACCATTCTAACAGTATCATTCTAACAGTATCCATTCTAACAGTATCCATTCTAACAGTATCCATTCTAACAGTATCCATTCTAACAGTATCCAGTATCCATCCTAACAGTAACCATTCTAACAGTATCCATTCTAACAGTATCCATTCGAACAGTATCCATTCTAACACTATCCATTCTAACAGTATCCATTCTAACAGTACCCATTCTAACAGTATCCAGTATCCATTCTAACAGTATCCATTCTAACAGTACCCATTCTAACAGTGTCCATTCTAACAGTATCCATTCTAACAGTATCCATTCTAACAGTATCCAGTATCCATTCTAACAGTATCCATTCTGACAGTATCCAGTAACCAGCCTAACAATATCCATTCTAACGGTATCCATTCTAACAGTATCCATTCTAACACTATCCATTCTAACAGTACCCATTCTAACAGTGTCCATTCTAACAGTATCCATTCTAAGAGTATCCAGTACCCATTCTAACAGTATCCATTCTAACAGTACTCATTCTAACAGTATCCATTCTAACAGTATCCAGTAACCATTCTAACAGTATCATTCTAACAGTATCCATTCTAACAGTATCCATTCTAACAGTATCCAGTAACCATTCTAACAGTATCATTCTAACAGTATCCATTCTAACAGTATCCATTCTAACAGTATCCATCTAACAGTAACCATTCTAACATCATCCAGTATCCATTCTAACAGTATCCATTCTAACAGTATCCAGTATTCATTCTAACAGTATCCATTCTAACAGTATCCATTCTAACAGTATCCATTCTAACAGTATCCAGTATCCATCTAACAGTATACATTCTAAAAGTATCCATTCTAACACTATCTATTCTAACAGTACCCATTCTAACAGTATCCATCCTAACAGTACCCATTCTAACAGTACCCATTCTAACAGTTTCCATTCTAACAGTATCCATTCTAACAGTACCCATTCTAACAGTGTCCATTCTAACAGTATCCAGTATCCATCCTAACAATATCCATTCTAACGGTATCCATTCTAACAGTACCCATTCTAACAGTGTCCATTCTAACAGTATCCAGTAACCATTCTAACAGTATCATTCTAACAGTATCCATTCTAACAGTATCCAGTATCCATTCTAACAGTATCCATTCGAAACAGTATCCATTCTAAAAGTATCCATTCTAACAGTATCCATTCGAAACAGTATCCATTCTAAAAGTATCCATTCTAACAGTATCCATTCTAACAGTATCCATTCTAACAGTATCCAGTATCCATCCTAACAGTAACCATTCTAACAGTATCCATTCTAACAGTATCCATTCGAACAGTATCCATTCTAACACTATCCATTCTAACAGTATCCATTCTAACAGTACCCATTCTAAAAGTATCCAGTATCCATTCTAACAGTATCCATTCTAACAGTACCCATTCTAACAGTGTCCATTCTAACAGTATCCATTCTAACAGTATCCATTCTAACAGTATCCAGTATCCATTCTAACAGTATCCATTCTGACAGTATCCAGTAACCAGCCTAACAATATCCATTCTAACGGTATCTATTCTAACAGTATCCATTCTAACACTATCCATTCTAACAGTACCCATTCTAACAGTGTCCATTCTAACAGTATCCATTCTAAGAGTATCCAGTACCCATTCTAACAGTATCCATTCTAACAGTACTCATTCTAACAGTATCCATTCTAACAGTATCCAGTAACCATTCTAACAGTATCATTCTAACAGTATCCATTCTAACAGTATCCATTCTAACAGTATCCAGTAACCATTCTAACAGTATCATTCTAACAGTATCCATTCTAACAGTATCCATTCTAACAGTATCCATCTAACAGTAACCATTCTAACATCATCCAGTATCCATTCTAACAGTATCCATTCTAACAGTATCCAGTATTCATTCTAACAGTATCCATTCTAACAGTATCCATTCTAACAGTATCCATTCTAACAGTATCCATTCTAACAGTAACCATTCTAACATCATCCAGTATCCATTCTAACAGTATCCATTCTAACAGTATCCATTCTAACACTATCCATTCTAACAGTACCCATTCTAACAGTGTCCATTCTAACAGTATCCATTCTAACAGTATCCATTCTAACAGTATCCATCCTAACAGTACCCAGTACTGTACCCAGTATCCAGTATCCATTCTAAAAGTATCCATTCTAACAGTATCCAGTGTCCATTCTAACAGTATCTAACAGTACCCATTCTAACAGTATCCATTCTAACAGTACCCATTCTAACAGTATCCATTCTAACAGTATCCATTCTAACAGTACCCATTCTAACAGTATCCATTCTAACAGTATCCATTCTAACAGTACCCATTCTAACAGTATCCATTCTAACAGTATCCATTCTAACAGTATCCATTCTAACAGTACCCATTCCAACAGTATCCAGTATCCATTCTAACAGTATCCATTCTAACCGTATCCATTCTAACAGTATCCAGTATCCATTCTAACTGTAACCATTCCAACAGTAACCCTTCTAACAGTATCCATTCTAACAGTATCCATTCGAACAGTATCCATCCTAACAGTACCCATTCTAACAGTACCCATTCTAACAGTATCCATTCTAACAGCATCCAGTATCCATTCTAACAGTATCCATTCTAACAGTATCCAGTATCCATTCTAACAGTATCCATTCTAACAGTATCCATTCTAACAGCATCCAGTAGCCATTCTAACAGTATCCATCCTAACAGTACCCATTCTAACAGTACCCATTCTAACAGTACCCATTCTAAAAGTATCCATTCTAACAGTACCCATTCTAACAGTATCCATTCTAACAGTACCCATTCTAACAGTATCCATTCTAACACTATCCATTCTAACAGTACCCATTCTAACAGTATCCATCCTAACAGTACCCATTCTAACAGTACCCATTCTAACAGTATCCATTCTACCAGTATCCATTCTAACAGTACCCATTCTAACAGTATCCATTCTAACAGTATCCATTCTAACAGTATCCAGTATCCATTCTAACAGTAACCATTCTAACAGTATCCATTCTAACAGTATCCAGAATCCATTCTAACAGTACCCGTTCTAACAGTATCCATTCTAACAGTACCCATTCTAACAGTATCCATTCTAACAGTATCCAGTAACCATTCTAACAGTATCATTCTAACAGTATCCATTCTAACAGTATCCATTCTAACAGTATCCAGTATCCATTCTAACAGTATCCATTCGAAACAGTATCCATTCTAAAAGTATCCATTCTAACAGTATCCATTCTAAAAGTATCCATTCTAACAGTATCCATTCTAACGGTATCCATTCTAACGGCATCCATTCTAACAGTATCCATTCTAACAGTACCCATTCTAACAGTATCCATTCTAACAGTATCCATTCTAACAGTATCCAGTATCCATCCTAACAGTAACCATTCTAACAGTATCCATTCTAACAGTATCCATTCGAACAGTATCCATTCTAACACTATCCATTCTAACAGTGTCCATTCTAACAGTACCCATTCTAACAGTATCCAGTATCCATTCTAACAGTATCCATTCTAACAGTACCCATTCTAACAGTGTCCATTCTAACAGTATCCATTCTAACAGTATCCATTCTAACAGTATCCAGTATCCATTCTAACAGTATCCATTCTGACAGTATCCAGTAACCAGCCTAACAATATCCATTCTAACGGTATCCATTCTAACAGTATCCATTCTAACACTATCCATTCTAACAGTACCCATTCTAACAGTGTCCATTCTAACAGTATCCATTCTAAGAGTATCCAGTACCCATTCTAACAGTATCCATTCTAACAGTACTCATTCTAACAGTATCCATTCTAACAGTATCCAGTAACCATTCTAACAGTATCATTCTAACAGTATCCATTCTAACAGTATCCATTCTAACAGTATCCAGTAACCATTCTAACAGTATCATTCTAACAGTATCCATTCTAACAGTATCCATTCTAACAGTATCCATCTAACAGTAACCATTCTAACATCATCCAGTATCCATTCTAACAGTATCCATTCTAACAGTATCCAGTATTCATTCTAACAGTATCCATTCTAACAGTATCCATTCTAACAGTATCCATTCTAACAGTATCCATTCTAACAGTATCCAGTATCCATCTAACAGTATACATTCTAAAAGTATCCATTCTAACACTATCTATTCTAACAGTACCCATTCTAACAGTATCCATCCTAACAGTACCCATTCTAACAGTACCCATTCTAACAGTTTCCATTCTAACAGTATCCATTCTAACAGTACCCATTCTAACAGTGTCCATTCTAACAGTATCCAGTATCCATCCTAACAATATCCATTCTAACGGTATCCATTCTAACAGTACCCATTCTAACAGTGTCCATTCTAACAGTATCCAGTAACCATTCTAACAGTATCATTCTAACAGTATCCATTCTAACAGTATCCAGTATCCATTCTAACAGTATCCATTCGAAACAGTATCCATTCTAAAAGTATCCATTCTAACAGTATCCATTCGAAACAGTATCCATTCTAAAAGTATCCATTCTAACAGTATCCATTCTAACAGTATCCATTCTAACAGTATCCAGTATCCATCCTAACAGTAACCATTCTAACAGTATCCATTCTAACAGTATCCATTCGAACAGTATCCATTCTAACACTATCCATTCTAACAGTATCCATTCTAACAGTACCCATTCTAAAAGTATCCAGTATCCATTCTAACAGTATCCATTCTAACAGTACCCATTCTAACAGTGTCCATTCTAACAGTATCCATTCTAACAGTATCCATTCTAACAGTATCCAGTATCCATTCTAACAGTATCCATTCTGACAGTATCCAGTAACCAGCCTAACAATATCCATTCTAACGGTATCTATTCTAACAGTATCCATTCTAACACTATCCATTCTAACAGTACCCATTCTAACAGTGTCCATTCTAACAGTATCCATTCTAAGAGTATCCAGTACCCATTCTAACAGTATCCATTCTAACAGTACTCATTCTAACAGTATCCATTCTAACAGTATCCAGTAACCATTCTAACAGTATCATTCTAACAGTATCCATTCTAACAGTATCCATTCTAACAGTATCCAGTAACCATTCTAACAGTATCATTCTAACAGTATCCATTCTAACAGTATCCATTCTAACAGTATCCATCTAACAGTAACCATTCTAACATCATCCAGTATCCATTCTAACAGTATCCATTCTAACAGTATCCAGTATTCATTCTAACAGTATCCATTCTAACAGTATCCATTCTAACAGTATCCATTCTAACAGTATCCATTCTAACAGTAACCATTCTAACATCATCCAGTATCCATTCTAACAGTATCCATTCTAACAGTATCCATTCTAACACTATCCATTCTAACAGTACCCATTCTAACAGTGTCCATTCTAACAGTATCCATTCTAACAGTATCCATTCTAACAGTATCCATCCTAACAGTACCCAGTACTGTACCCAGTATCCAGTATCCATTCTAAAAGTATCCATTCTAACAGTATCCAGTGTCCATTCTAACAGTATCTAACAGTACCCATTCTAACAGTATCCATTCTAACAGTACCCATTCTAACAGTATCCATTCTAACAGTATCCATTCTAACAGTACCCATTCTAACAGTATCCATTCTAACAGTATCCATTCTAACAGTACCCATTCTAACAGTATCCATTCTAACAGTATCCATTCTAACAGTATCCATTCTAACAGTACCCATTCCAACAGTATCCAGTATCCATTCTAACAGTATCCATTCTAACCGTATCCATTCTAACAGTATCCAGTATCCATTCTAACTGTAACCATTCCAACAGTAACCCTTCTAACAGTATCCATTCTAACAGTATCCATTCGAACAGTATCCATCCTAACAGTACCCATTCTAACAGTACCCATTCTAACAGTATCCATTCTAACAGCATCCAGTATCCATTCTAACAGTATCCATTCTAACAGTATCCAGTATCCATTCTAACAGTATCCATTCTAACAGTATCCATTCTAACAGCATCCAGTAGCCATTCTAACAGTATCCATCCTAACAGTACCCATTCTAACAGTACCCATTCTAACAGTACCCATTCTAAAAGTATCCATTCTAACAGTACCCATTCTAACAGTATCCATTCTAACAGTACCCATTCTAACAGTATCCATTCTAACACTATCCATTCTAACAGTACCCATTCTAACAGTATCCATCCTAACAGTACCCATTCTAACAGTACCCATTCTAACAGTATCCATTCTACCAGTATCCATTCTAACAGTACCCATTCTAACAGTATCCATTCTAACAGTATCCATTCTAACAGTATCCAGTATCCATTCTAACAGTAACCATTCTAACAGTATCCATTCTAACAGTATCCAGAATCCATTCTAACAGTACCCGTTCTAACAGTATCCATTCTAACAGTACCCATTCTAACAGTATCCATTCTAACAGTATCCAGTAACCATTCTAACAGTATCATTCTAACAGTATCCATTCTAACAGTATCCATTCTAACAGTATCCAGTATCCATTCTAACAGTATCCATTCGAAACAGTATCCATTCTAAAAGTATCCATTCTAACAGTATCCATTCTAAAAGTATCCATTCTAACAGTATCCATTCTAACGGTATCCATTCTAACGGCATCCATTCTAACAGTATCCATTCTAACAGTACCCATTCTAACAGTATCCATTCTAACAGTATCCATTCTAACAGTATCCAGTATCCATCCTAACAGTAACCATTCTAACAGTATCCATTCTAACAGTATCCATTCGAACAGTATCCATTCTAACACTATCCATTCTAACAGTGTCCATTCTAACAGTACCCATTCTAACAGTATCCAGTATCCATTCTAACAGTATCCATTCTAACAGTACCCATTCTAACAGTGTCCATTCTAACAGTATCCATTCTAACAGTATCCATTCTAACAGTATCCAGTATCCATTCTAACAGTATCCATTCTGACAGTATCCAGTAACCAGCCTAACAATATCCATTCTAACGGTATCCATTCTAACAGTATCCATTCTAACACTATCCATTCTAACAGTACCCATTCTAACAGTGTCCATTCTAACAGTATCCATTCTAAGAGTATCCAGTACCCATTCTAACAGTATCCATTCTAACAGTACTCATTCTAACAGTATCCATTCTAACAGTATCCAGTAACCATTCTAACAGTATCATTCTAACAGTATCCATTCTAACAGTATCCATTCTAACAGTATCCAGTAACCATTCTAACAGTATCATTCTAACAGTATCCATTCTAACAGTATCCATTCTAACAGTATCCATCTAACAGTAACCATTCTAACATCATCCAGTATCCATTCTAACAGTATCCATTCTAACAGTATCCAGTATTCATTCTAACAGTATCCATTCTAACAGTATCCATTCTAACAGTATCCATTCTAACAGTATCCATTCTAACAGTATCCAGTATCCATCTAACAGTATACATTCTAAAAGTATCCATTCTAACACTATCTATTCTAACAGTACCCATTCTAACAGTATCCATCCTAACAGTACCCATTCTAACAGTACCCATTCTAACAGTTTCCATTCTAACAGTATCCATTCTAACAGTACCCATTCTAACAGTGTCCATTCTAACAGTATCCAGTATCCATCCTAACAATATCCATTCTAACGGTATCCATTCTAACAGTACCCATTCTAACAGTGTCCATTCTAACAGTATCCAGTAACCATTCTAACAGTATCATTCTAACAGTATCCATTCTAACAGTATCCAGTATCCATTCTAACAGTATCCATTCGAAACAGTATCCATTCTAAAAGTATCCATTCTAACAGTATCCATTCGAAACAGTATCCATTCTAAAAGTATCCATTCTAACAGTATCCATTCTAACAGTATCCATTCTAACAGTATCCAGTATCCATCCTAACAGTAACCATTCTAACAGTATCCATTCTAACAGTATCCATTCGAACAGTATCCATTCTAACACTATCCATTCTAACAGTATCCATTCTAACAGTACCCATTCTAACAGTATCCAGTATCCATTCTAACAGTATCCATTCTAACAGTACCCATTCTAACAGTGTCCATTCTAACAGTATCCATTCTAACAGTATCCATTCTAACAGTATCCAGTAACCAGCCTAACAATATCCATTCTAACGGTATCTATTCTAACAGTATCCATTCTAACACTATCCATTCTAACAGTACCCATTCTAACAGTGTCCATTCTAACAGTATCCATTCTAAGAGTATCCAGTACCCATTCTAACAGTATCCATTCTAACAGTACTCATTCTAACAGTATCCATTCTAACAGTACTCATTCTAACAGTATCCATTCTAACAGTATCCAGTAACCATTCTAACAGTATCATTCTAACAGTATCCATTCTAACAGTATCCATTCTAACAGTATCCAGTAACCATTCTAACAGTATCATTCTAACAGTATCCATTCTAACAGTATCCATTCTAACAGTATCCATTCTAACAGTAGCCATTCTAACAGTATCCATCTAACAGTAACCATTCTAACATCATCCAGTATCCATTCTAACAGTATCCATTCTAACAGTATCCAGTATTCATTCTAACAGTGTCCATTCTAACAGTATCCATTCTAACAGTATCCATTCTAACAGTATCCATTCTAACAGTAACCATTCTAACATCATCCAGTATCCATTCTAACAGTATCCATTCTAACAGTATCCATTCTAACACTATCCATTCTAACAGTACCCATTCTAACAGTGTCCATTCTAACAGTATCCATTCTAACAGTATCCATTCTAACAGTATCCATCCTAACAGTACCCAGTACTGTACCCAGTATCCAGTATCCATTCTAAAAGTATCCATTCTAACAGTATCCAGTGTCCATTCTAACAGTATCTAACAGTACCCATTCTAACAGTATCCATTCTAACAGTACCCATTCTAACAGTATCCATTCTAACAGTATCCATTCTAACAGTACCCATTCTAACAGTATCCATTCTAACAGTATCCATTCTAACAGTACCCATTCTAACAGTATCCATTCTAACAGTATCCATTCTAACAGTATCCATTCTAACAGTACCCATTCCAACAGTATCCAGTATCCATTCTAACAGTATCCATTCTAACCGTATCCATTCTAACAGTATCCAGTATCCATTCTAACTGTAACCATTCCAACAGTAACCCTTCTAACAGTATCCATTCTAACAGTATCCATTCGAACAGTATCCATCCTAACAGTACCCATTCTAACAGTACCCATTCTAACAGTATCCATTCTAACAGCATCCAGTATCCATTCTAACAGTATCCATTCTAACAGTATCCAGTATCCATTCTAACAGTATCCATTCTAACAGTATCCATTCTAACAGCATCCAGTAGCCATTCTAACAGTATCCATCCTAACAGTACCCATTCTAACAGTACCCATTCTAACAGTACCCATTCTAAAAGTATCCATTCTAACAGTACCCATTCTAACAGTATCCATTCTAACAGTACCCATTCTAACAGTATCCATTCTAACACTATCCATTCTAACAGTACCCATTCTAACAGTATCCATCCTAACAGTACCCATTCTAACAGTACCCATTCTAACAGTATCCATTCTACCAGTATCCATTCTAACAGTACCCATTCTAACAGTATCCATTCTAACAGTATCCATTCTAACAGTATCCAGTATCCATTCTAACAGTAACCATTCTACCAGTATCCATTCTAACAGTACCCATTCTAACAGTATCCATTCTAACAGTATCCATTCTAACAGTATCCAGTATCCATTCTAACAGTAACCATTCTAACAGTATCCATTCTAACAGTACCCATTCTAACAGTATCCATTCTAACACTATCCATTCTAACAGTACCCATTCTAACAGTATCCATCCTAACAGTACCCATTCTAACAGTACCCATTCTAACAGTATCCATTCTAACAGTACCCATTCTAACAGTACCCATTCTAAAAGTATCCATTCTAACAGTACCCATTCTAACAGTATCCATTCTAACAGTACCCATTCTAACAGTATCCATCCTAACAGTACCCATTCTAACAGTACCCATTCTAACAGTATCCATTCTACCAGTATCCATTCTAACAGTACCCATTCTAACAGTATCCATTCTAACAGTATCCATTCTAACAGTATCCAGTATCCATTCTAACAGTAACCATTCTAACAGTATCCATTCTAACAGTATCCAGTATCCATTCTAACAGTACCCATTCTAACAGTATCCATTCTAACAGTACCCATTCTAACAGTATCCATTCTAACAGTATCCATTCTAACAGTATCCAGTATCCATTCTAACAGTAACCATTCTAACAGTATCCATTCTAACAGTATCCAGTATCCATTCTAACAGTACCCATTCTAAACGTATCCATTCTAACAGTATCCATCCTAACAGTACCCATTCTAACAGTACCCATTCTAACAGTATCCATTCTAACAGTATCCATTCTAACAGTACCCATTCTAACAGTACCCATTCTAACAGTACCCATTCTAACAGTATCCATTCTAACAGTATCCAGTATCCATTCTAACAGTACCCATTCTAACAGTACCCATTCTAACAGTACCCATTCTAACAGTATCCAGTATCCATTCTAACAGTATCCATTCTAACAGTATCCATTCTAACAGTATCCAGTAACCATTCTAACAGTATCATTCTAACAGTATCCATTTTAACAGTACCCATTCTAACAGTACCCATTCTAACAGTATCCAGTATCCATTCTAACAGTATCCATTCTAACAGTATCCATTCTAACAGTATCCAGTAACCATTCTAACAGTATCATTCTAACAGTATCCATTTTAACAGTACCCATTCTAACAGTACCCATTCTAACAGTATCCAGTATCCATTCTAACAGTATCCATTCTAACAGTATCCATTCTAACAGTATCCAGTATGCATTCTAACAGTACCCATTTTAACAGTATCCATTCTAACAGTATCCATTCCAACAGCATCCAGTATCCATTCTAACAGTATCCATCCTAACAGTACCCATTCTAACAGTACCCATTCTAACAGTACCCATTCTAACAGTACCCATTCTAAAAGTATCCATTCTAACAGTACCAATTCTAACAGTATCCATTCTAACAGTACCCATTCTAACAGTATCCATTCTAACACTATCCATTCTAACAGTACCCATTCTAACAGTATCCATCCTAACAGTACCCATTCTAACAGTACCCATTCTAACAGTATCCATTCTACCAGTATCCATTCTAACAGTACCCATTCTAACAGTATCCATTCTAACAGTATCCATTCTAACAGTATCCAGTATCCATTCTAACAGTAACCATTCTAACAGTATCCATTCTAACAGTATCCAGTATCCATTCTAACAGTACCTATTCTAACAGTATCCATTCTAACAGTATCCATCCTAACAGTACCCATTCTAACAGTACCCATTCTAACAGTATCCATTCTAACAGTACCCATTCTAACAGTATCCATTCTAACAGTACCCATTCTAACAGTATCCATTCTAACAGTATCCAGTATCCATTCTAACAGTACCCATTCTAACAGTACCCATTCTAACAGTATCCATTCTAACAGTATCCAGTAACCATTCTAACAGTATCATTCTAACAGTATCCATTTTAACAGTACCCATTCTAACAGTACCCATTCTAACAGTATCCAGTATCCATTCTAACAGTATCCATTCTAACAGTATCCATTCTAACAGTATCCAGTATGCATTCTTACAGTACCCATTTTAACAGTATCCATTCTAACAGTATCCATTCTGACAGCATCCAGTATCCATCCTAACAGTATCCATCCTAACAGTACCCATTCTAACAGTACCCATTCTAACAGTACCCATTCTAAAAGTATCCATTCTAACAGTACCCATTCTAACAGTATCCATTCTAAAAGTACCCATTCTAACAGTATCCATTCTAACACTATCCATTCTAACACTATCCATTCTAACAGTACCCATTCTAACAGTACCCATTCTAACAGTACCCATTCTATCAGTATCCATTCTACCAGTATCCATTCTAACAGTACCCATTCTAACAGTATCCATTCTAACAGTATCCAGTATCCATTCTAACAGTAACCATTCTAACAGTATCCATTCTAACAGTATCCAGTATCCATTCTAACAGTACCCATTCTAACAGTATCCATTCTAACAGTATCCATCCTAACAGTACCCATTCTAACAGTATCCATTCTAACAGTATCCATTCTAACAGTACCCATTCTAACAGTATCCATTCTAACAGTACCCATTCTAACAGTATCCATTCTAACAGTATCCAGTATCCATTCTAACAGTACCCATTCTAACAGTACCCATTCTAACAGTATCCATTCTAACAGTATCATTCTAACAGTATACATTTTAACAGTACCCATTCTAACAGTACCCATTCTAACAGTATCCAGTATCCATTCTAACAGTATCCATTCTAACAGTATCCATTCTAACAGTATCCAGTATGCATTCTAACAGTACCCATTTTAACAGTATCCAGTATCCATTCTAAAAGTATCCATTCTAACAGTATCCAGTGTCCATTCTAACAGTGTCTAACAGTACCCATTCTAACAGTATCCATTCTAACAGTACCCATTCTAACAGTATCCATTCTAACAGTATCCATTCTAACAGTAACCATTCTAACAATACCCATTCTAACAGTACCCATTCTAACAGTATCCAGTATCCATTCTAACAGTATCCATTCTAACAGTATCCATTCTAACAGTATCCATCCTAACAGTACCCATTCTAACAGTATCCATTCTAACAGTATCCATTCTAACAGTATCCATTCTAACAGTATCCATTCTAACAGTATCCATCCTAACAGTACCCATTCTAACAGTACCCATTCTAACAGTACCCATTCTAAAAGTAACCATTCTAACTACCCATTCTAACAGTATCCATTCTAACTACCCATTCTAACAGTATCCATTCTAACAGTATCCATTCTAACAGTATCCATTCTAACAGTATCCATCCTAACAGTACCCATTCTAACAGTACCCATTCTAACAGTACCCATTCTAAAAGTATCCATTCTAACTACCCATTCTAACAGTATCCATTCTAACTACCCATTCTAACAGTATCCATTCTAACAGTATCCATTCTAACCGTATCCATTCTAACAGTATCCAGTATCCATTCTAACTGTAACCATTCCAACAGTAACCCTTCTAACAGTTTCCATTCTAACAGTATCCATTCTAACAGTATCCATCCTAACAGTATCCATCCTAACAGTACCCATTCTAACAGTACCCATTCTAACAGTACCCATTCTAACAGTATCCATTCTAACAGTATCCATTCTAACAGTACCCATTCTAACAGTATCCATCCTAACAGTACCCATTCTAACAGTACCCATTCTAACAGTACCCATTCTAAAAGTATCCATTCTAACTACCTATTCTAACAGTATCCATTCTAACAGTATCCATCCTAACAGTACCCATTCTAACAGTACCCATTCTAACAGTACCCATTCTAAAAGTAACCATTCTAACTACCCATTCTAACAGTATCCATTCTAACTACCCATTCTAACAGTATCCATTCTAACAGTATCCATTCTAACAGTATCCATTCTAACAGTATTCTAACAGTATCCCTAACAGTACCCATTCTAACAGTACCCATTCTAACAGTACCCATTCTAAAAGTATCCATTCTAACTACCCATTCTAACAGTATCCATTCTAACTACCCATTCTAACAGTATCCATTCTAACAGTATCCATTCTAACCGTATCCATTCTAACAGTATCCAGTATCCAATCTAACTGTAACCATTCCAACAGTAACCCTTCTAACAGTTTCCATTCTAACAGTACCCATTCTAACAGTATCCATTCTAACAGTATCCATCCTAACAGTACCCATTCTAACAGTACCCATTCTAACAGTATCCATTCTAACAGTATCCATTCTAACAGTATCCATTCTAACAGTACCCATTCTAACAGTATCCATTCTAACAGTATCCAGTATCCATTCTAACAGTACCCATTCTAACAGTATCCATTCTAACAGTATCCAGTAACCATTCTAACAGTATCATTCTAACAGTATCCATTTTAACAGTACCCATTCTAACAGTACCCATTCTAACAGTATCCAGTATCCATTCTAACAGTATCCATTCTAACAGTATCCATTCTAACAGTACCCATTTTAACAGTATCCATTCTAACAGTATCCATTCTAACAGCATCCAGTATCCATTCTAACAGTATCCATCCTAACAGTACCCATTCTAACAGTACCCATTCTAACAGTACCCATTCTAAAAGTATCCATTCTAACAGTACCCATTCTAACAGTATCCATTCTAACAGTACCCATTCTAACAGTATCCATTCTAACACTATCCATTCTAACAGTACCCATTCTAACAGTATCCATCCTAACAGTACCCATTCTAACAGTACCCATTCTAACAGTATCCATTCTACCAGTATCCATTCTAACAGTACCCATTCTAACAGTACCCATTCTAACAGTATCCATTCTAACAGTATCCAGTATCCATTCTAACAGTAACCATTCTAACAGTATCCATTCTAACAGTATCCAGTATCCATTCTAACAGTACCCATTCTAACAGTATCCATTCTAACAGTATCCATTCTAACAGTACCCATTCTAACAGTATCCATCCTAACAGTACCCATTCTAACAGTACCCATTCTAACAGTACCCATTCTAACAGTACCCATTCTAACAGTACCCATTCTAACAGTACCCATTCTAACAGTATCCATCCTAACAGTACCCATTCTAACAGTACCCATTCTAACAGTACCCATTCTAAAAGTATCCATTCTAACTACCCATTCTAACAGTATCCATTCTAACAGTACCCATTCTAACAGTACCCATTCTAACAGTATCCATTCTAACAGTACCCATTCCAACAGTATCCAGTATCCATTCTAACCGTATCCATTCTAACAGTATCCAGTATCCATTCTAACTGTAACCATTCCAACAGTAACCTAACAGTTTCCATTCCAACAGTTTCTAACAGTATCCCAACAGTATCCATTCTAACAGTATCCAGTAACCCTTCTAACAGTATCCATTCTAACAGTATCCATTCTAACAGTATCCATTCTAACAGTATCCATTCTAACAGTATCCATTCTAACCCTGTCTGTTCTGTTGGTCTGTGCTGCAGATACTGGAAGACCAAGCAGCTGTCACCGAAGCGTCTGAGCACAGGGATCCTCATGTACACTCTGGCCTCGTCCATGTGTGAGGAGATCCACCTGTACGGCTTCTGGCCCTTTGGCTGGGACCCCAACACGGGCAAGGAGCTGCCCTATCACTATTATGACAAGAAGGGTACCAAGTTCACCACCAAGTGGCAGGAGTCCCACCAGTTGCCAGCAGAGTTCAAACTGCTCTATAGGATGCACACAGAGGGACTTATCAAACTAACGCTCTCACATTGTGCCTAAACCTGACTGGACTGGACCGAACCAGACAGGACCGGACCGACCTGGACTGGACTGGACCGACCTGACTGGACTGGACCGAACCAGAGTGGACCGGACCGACCTGACTGGACGAACCAGACTGGACCGGACTGACCTGACTGGACCGGACCGACCTGACTGGACCGGACCGACCTGACTGGACTGGACCGAACCAGACTGGACCGGACCGACCTGGACTGGACTGGACCGAACCAGACTGGACCGGACCGACCTGACTGGACTGGACCGAACCAGACTGGACCGGACCGACCTGGACTGGACTGGACCGAACCAGACTGGACCGGACCGACCTGACTGGACCGGACCGACCTGACTGGACTGGACCGAACCAGACTGGACCGGACCGACCTGGACTGGACTGGACCGAACCAGACTGGACCGGACCGACCTGACTGAACTGGACCGAACCAGACTGGACCGGACCCGACCTGGACCGGACCCGACCTGGACCAGACTGGACCGAACCAGACCGGACCAGACTGGACCAAACCAGACCGGACCAGACTAGCATGGACTAGATCAGGCTAAAAGTTATCTGATTGTAAACTGGTTTTCTGGTTACGAAGGTGCTATTTAACCAGATTACAACCAACTGGTCTCTGTTACTGTACAACCAAGTGGAAAGGTAACGTCTGTTTCATGACAACATCAATAAATATTTTGGGTTGTTGTCTAGTTAGATAGACTTATTTTCTGCTTGATTAGAAAAAGGGGTTTCCGAAAGGGTTCTTCGGCTGTCCCAGTAGGAGAACCCTTTTTGGTTCCAGGTACCTGGGTTCTTTCTACCTGCAACCAAAAAAAGGGTTCTTAAGTAAGTATTTCACGGTAAGGTCTACAACCTGTTGTATTTAGCGCATGTAGACAGATAAAGTTTGATTTGAGTTTTCCTATGGCGACTGCTGAAGAACCCTTTGGTTCTAGATAACACTTTTTTTATTTTTTCGAAGTGTACAACCTTGACCATGACGTCATAAAATATGTCATTGCAAACAATTTTGCCCGCTGCGGATGAGTGCGTGAGAGCAATAGGCACCTAGCCCCTGTGCTATCTGATCCGAGATGGCTGCCCAAGATGGCTGTCCAAAATGGCTGCCCAAGATGGCTGCCCAAGATGGCTGCCCAAGATGGCTGCCATGTTGCTGCCTGCTAGTGCTACGCTTTGATACAGATAAACTACAGCAGATAAACTACAGCAGATAAACTACAAGACAGTAATATCAGCCTATATCTTTATAACCTGAGCTCATCAGTCTTTATCAGAGCTATGGTTAACTTATGGCACAATAGAAACAACAGAAATAGAAACGACAGAAATTCCTGTATTTATATTATACACGTGCAGGGGCCAGTTATATTGTGATTATTCAGTTTTTTATTATTCTGGATATCTATCCTGAAATAGAACTGGTTCTAAGAGGATACTGTGTGCTGTTCATTCAAATTCTGAGTTATTATTATATACAAATGAGACTAACTAATTGTTGTTGAACAAACACAACTATTTTTGTAATCTAAACTAATTTCAAATAGCTATTTTTCTCCTGGTCTTACAGAGTTTCCGTGGCTTTTGTTTTTCCTTGTTGAAAGTTACTTGCTCCTTATCTGTGGATTAATTACATGAATAATCAGATATTGTATGTATATTGATATACTGTACATATATCTATGACACTTGTTTTTTTTTCAATATGTCAACTTGAAATAATGACATAGAAATGAATTTTATTGGAGGATATTGGGCAGGTTGGTTATTTTTTTGTATGTTGTTTCCTCGATGCCAATGATGATGATTATTTTTTTATCATGTTACCATTTTTATGACATAATTTACTCTTTGACTTGCAGATTGATCAATTCTTACAGCCATGGAATAATGCTATTAATATTATCTGTTAATTAATTGTACCTTTATTTAACTAGGCAAGTCAGTTAAGAACAAATTCTTATTTTCAATGACAGCCTAGTGGGTTTAACTGCCTGTTCAGGGGCAGAACGACAGATTTGTACCTTGTCAGCTCGGGGGTTTGAACTTGCAACCTTCCGGTTACCGCTCTAACCACTAGGCTACCCTTAATACTCAAAGCTCCTGCAAAGCTACAGCACAAAGCTACAAGACATTTGATATATCCTGAGACACATAGAGTCATTAACATTTTTAAAAAAAACTTTATTTAACTAGGCAAGTCAGTTAACAACAAATTCTTATTTACAATGACGGCCTACCGGGGAACAGTGGGTTAAATGCCTTGTTCAGGGGTAGAACGGCAGATTATCTTTTACCTTGTCAGCTCGGGGATTTGATCGAGCAAACCTTTCGGTTACTAGCCCAACGCTCTAACCACTAGGCTAATTTAAGGGCGAATCGCTGAAGAATTTTAATTTTATAAGGAAAATTGCTAGCATCATCTATAAAGTGGATGTATGTCAACAACATGGCTACTGTAATGTCATCTTATTGTACACCAAAGACTACAGAGATTAGATTTATTGCAAAACAGCCTTAACAAGCTAATGGAAACTCCTCCATCGTAGCCGCTTGAGAACTCTTATATAGCTGCAATGCTACAATACAGCCACAATGCTACAATACAGCTACAATGCTACAATACAGCTACAATGCTACAATACAGCTACAATGCTACAATACAGCCACAATGCTACAATACAGCTACAATGCTACAATACAGCTACAATGCTACAATATAGCTACAATGCTACAATGCTACAATGCTACAATATAGCTACAAAGTCATTTTGTATTTGAACCAAGAACAAGAGTCATAGCCTCTGAAATGAATGAAAAAGTAGTATTATGTCAAGTATTTCAAGTATAATAAAGTATAATAAAAGTAGTATTATCTATCCGTAGAACCAGACTACTACAGAACAGTGAAGGTATTGGTCCAGACTACTACAGAACAGTGAAGGTATTGGTCCAGACTACTACAGAACAGTGAAGGTATTGGTCCAGACTACTACAGAACAGTGAAGGTATTGGTCCAGACTACTACAGAACAGTGAAGGTATTGGTCCAGACTAATACAGAACAGTGAAGCTATTGGTCCAGACTACTACAGAACAGTGAAGCTATTGGTCCAGACTACTACAGAACAGTGAAGGTATTTGTCCAGACTACTACAGAACAGTGAAGGTATTGGTCCAGACTACTACAGAACAGTGAAGGTATTGGTCCAGACTACTACAGAACAGTGAAGGTATTGGTCCAGACTACTACAGAACAGTGAAGGTATTGGTCCAGACTACTACAGAACAGTGAAGGTATTGGTCCAGACTAGACAAGCTCAGTTGTTTTAAATTTACCTCACACATACAATACAGAGCATAACATAAGCAAGCCCCCCCCCCCCTCTCTCTCTCTCTGTCTCCCTCTCTCTCCTTTCGATCTCTTCTGTCACATTCTCTCTCTTTTCTCTCATTTTCTTTCCTCTCTCTCCCTACTTCTCTCCTTTCTCTCTCTCTCTGTCTCCCTCTCTCTCCTTTCGATCTCTTCTGTCTCTCTCTCTCTGTCTCTCTGTCTCGCTCTCTCTTTTTCTCTCCTGTCTCTCTCTTTTCTCTTTCTCCTTATCTCCTTTCTCTCTCTCTCTCTCTCTCTCTCTCTCTCTCTCTCTCTCTCCTTTCGATCTCTTCTGTCTATCTCTCTCTCCCTGCCTCTCTCTCTCTCCCTGCCTCTCTCTCTCTCCCTGCCTCTCTCTCTCTCTTTTCTCTCATTTTCTCTCCTCTCTCTCGCTACTTCTCTCTGTCTCGCTCTCTCTCTCTCTCTCTGTCTCCCTCTCTCTCCTTTCGATCTCTTCTGTCTCTCTCTCTCTCTCTCTCTGTCTCTCTGTCTCTGTCTCTCTCTCTCTCCGTCTCTGTCTCGCTCTCGCTCTCCCTCCCTCCCTCCTGTCTCTCTCTTTCTCCCCCCCCCCCCTCTCTCTCTCTCTCTCTCTCTCTCTCTCCGTCTGTCTGTTTATTCACCACCTCTGACTCTCACCACATGGCTTCTGTCCACAGTCCAATACACACAATCATTAAAGGCTGCTTCATTGACTTTCCTTTGGAAATCAATTATTTTGTATTCCGTCTGTCTTCCAGCCCTTGACTGAAGAGCTTTTAGGCTTTCCAAAGCTCACGGGTTATAAAGTCCTCCTTTTCTACTCTCTCATCTTCTTCTATGGTTTTCTGCAATGACCCTTTATTCTCCTCCTTGAAAGCAAATGCATCAGACCTATATCATATAGCAAAAAGGCCTCTATGTGAATCCCATACGAGTGCTGTTGGTGTTGTTATAACACGTTAGATCAATTAGCTGCTTTTTCTGGTTTATGCTGGTTTATGTACGAGCCAATGTTTGTATATTTGCCCCTGTTACTCGAAGAATGATAGCACTTGATGACTTTGACAGTCATAGATTGTAAAATCATGTGTAATTTTTGTGTGTGTGTTCGTGCATGCGTGCGTGTGTGTATGTAGGTGTGTGTGTGCGTGCGCGTGTGCGTGCGTGCGCGTGTGTGTGTGTGTTTCAGTCACAACATTTCCCCTTTTGTGAGCCGTTTCCAGGTCTGTTTCAATATTTGATTAAATGAGAGTTTATGACTTTATTATTTTTGGAACAAAACAATGTGTGCATATCATTGTGTTTGGATGTTTGAATGAGCATATGACTTGGTGACGGAGGTATACATGATTTACGTGTATGTTTATGACTCCTTTAAAGCTATAGGATACAGAGGAATCACAACCTAGTCTATAGAAACAACTGAATGATCATGTACGGAATGTGATTGGTCTGATGATGCGTCCGTCAGGAGAAGGCATCCTCCTGTCCTCCAGTCTTGTGAATGTAAAAAACACACCGTTGTGATTACTGTGTCTCACACACCAGGAATACTCTGATGCAGAGTGCTGTGACAAATACATTTCAAGTTTATCAATAAAAGTGTAATTTATTTACATGTACACGTGTCTTAAGTCTGATAAGAGGTTTAATATAAGTTTAATGATGTTATGATGTTGGACCCCTCAAATAATCATAATATACTGTACAGGACATATTGTAAATATTAGATTTAATATTACACATACAGGAGGTAATGTAAATATTAGATTTAATATTACACATACAGGAGGTAATGTAAATATTAGATTTAATATTGCACATACAGGAGGTAATGTAAATAGGCAAATGTAGCAATTCAAATGTTAGTAGAAATGGACTAATGGAAAGGCTTATTATAATATTATAATAGAGGGTCCTTTTCACAGCTGATCAGTCATATATACATGTGGTGTGGAGAAACTGGAGCCCCCCTTTAATTTAACCTTTATTTAACTAGGCCCTCTAGGCCAGAAGTCCGCTTGAGTCAGGCCTTCCCCAGCTTGAGTCAGGCCTTCCCCAGCTTGAGTCAGGCCTTCCCCAGCTTGAGTCAGGCCTTCCCCAGCTTGAGTCTGGCCTTCCCCAGCAGAAGTCTGCTTGAGTCAGGCCTTCCCCAGCTTGAGTCAGGCCCTCCCCAGCAGGAGTCTGCTTGAGTCAGGCCCTCCCCAGCAGGAGTCTGCTTGAGTCAGGCCTTCCCCAGCTTGAGTCAGGCCCTCCCCAGCAGGAGTCTGCTTGAGTCAGGCCTTCCCCAGCTTGAGTCAGGCCCTCCCCAGCTTGAGTCAGGCCCTCCCCAGCAGGAGTCAGCTTGAGTCAGGCCCTCCCCAGCAGAAGTCTGCTTGAGTCAGGCCCTCCCCAGCAGAAGTCTGCTTGAGTCAGGACTTCCCTAGCAGAAGTCTGCTTGAGTCAGGCCCTCCCCAGCAGAAGTCTGCTTGAGTCAGGCCCTCCCCAGCAGGAGTCTGCTTGAGTCAGGCCCTCCCCAGCTTGAGTCTGCTTGAGTCAGTCTCTTCCCAAGCAGGAGTCTGCTTGAGTCAGGCCTTCCCCAGCTTGAGTCAGGCCCTCCCCAGCTTGAGTCAGGCCCTCCCCAGCAGAAGTCCGCTTGAGTCAGGCCCTCCCCAGCAGGAATCTGCTTGAGTCAGGCCTTCCCCAGCTTGAGTCTGCTTGAGTCAGGCCCTCCCCAGCAGAAGTCTGCTTGAGTCAGGCCTTCCCCAGCATGAGTCTGCTTGAGTCAGGCCCTCCCCAGCAGAAGTCTGCTTGAGTCAGGCCCTCCCAAGCAGGAGTCAGCTTGAGTCAGGCCCTCCCCAGCAGAAGTCTGCTTGAGTCAGGCCCTCCCCAGCAGAAGTCTGCTTGAGTCAGGCCTTCCCTAGCAGAAGTCTGCTTGAGTCAGGCCCTCCCCAGCAGGAGTCTGCTTGAGCCAGGCCCTCCCCAGCTTGAGTCAGGCCCTCCCCAGCAGAAGTCTGCTTGAGTCAGGCCTTCCCTAGCAGAAGTCTGCTTGAGTCAGGCCCTCCCCAGCAGAAGTCTGCTTGAGTCAGGCCCTCCCCAGCAGAAGTCTGCTTGAGTCAGGCCCTCCCCAGCAGAAGTCTGCTTGAGTCAGGCCCTCCCCAGCAGAAGTCTTCTTGAGTCAGGCCTTCCCTAGCAGAAGTCTGCTTGAGTCAGGCCCTCCCCAGCAGGAGTCTGCTTGACTCAGGCCCTCCCCAGCAGGAGTCTGCTTGAGTCAGGCCCTCCCCAGCTTGAGTCTGCAGGTCTCTTCCCCAGCAGGAGTCTGCTTGAGTCAGTCTCTTCCCCAGCAGGAGTCTGCTTGAGTCAGGCCCTCCCCAGCAGCAGTCTGCTTGAGTCAGGCCTTCCCCAGCTTGAGTCAGGCCCTCCCCAGCTTGAGTCAGGCCCACCCCAGCTTGAGTCAGGCCCTCCCCAGCAGAAGTCCGCTTGAGTCAGACCCTCCCCAGCAGGAGTCTGCTTGAGTCAGGCCCTCCCCAGCAGAAGTCTGCTTGAGTCAGGCCCTCCCCAGCAGAAGTCTGCTTGAGTCAGGCCCTCCCCAGCAGAAGTCTGCTTGAGTCAGGCCTTCCCTAGCAGAAGTCTGCTTGAGTCAGGCCCTCCCCAGCAGGAGTCTGCTTGAGGCAGGCCCTCCCCAGCTTGAGTCAGGCCCTCCCCAGCTTGAGTCTGCTTGAGTCAGTCTCTTCCCCATCAGGAGTCTGCTTTAGTCAGGCCTTCCCCAGCTTGAGTCAGGCCCTCCCCAGCTTGAGTCAGGCCCTCCCCAGCAGAAGTCCGCTTGAGTCAGGCCCTCCCCAGCAGGAGTCTGCTTGAGTCAGGCCTTCCCCAGCTTGAGTCTGCTTGAGTCAGGCCCTCCCCAGCATAAGTCTGCTTGAGTCAGGCCCTCCCCAGCAGAAGTCTGCTTGAGTCAGGCTCTTTCCCAGCAGAAGTCTGCTTGAGTCAGGCCCTCCCCAGCAGAAAGTCAGGCCCTGCATAAGTCTGCTTGAGTCAGGCCCTCCCCAGCAGAAGTTTGCTTGAGTCAGGCTCTTTCAGGAGTCCAGCAGAAGTCAGGCCCTGCTTGAGTCAGGCCCTCCCCAGCAGAAGTCCGCTTGAGTCAGGCCCTCCCCAGCAGGAGTCTGCTTGAGTCAGGCCTTCCCCAGCTTGAGTCTGCTTGAGTCAGGCCCTCCCCAGCATAAGTCTGCTTGAGTCAGGCCCTCCCCAGCAGAAGTTTGCTTGAGTCAGGCTCTTTCCCAGCAGAAGTCTGCTTGAGTCAGGCCCTCCCCAGCAGAAGTCTGCTTGAGTCAGGCTCTTTCCCAGCAGAAGTCTGCTTGAGTCAGGCCCTCCCCAGCTTGAGTCGATTAGGACTCTTAGTCTCATAACAAAAGCTACAAACCAGAACCTCAGTTTATACCCAGAGGCAGGAGAAAACACGGTGGGTATCTGTTGCTGTTTGATGGAAAACATGATCCATCATTGCTTTTATTATACATTGTGTATATATGTCACACAATCAAACATATTACATACCACAATATTCTACTTTTACACTGGATCAGAATTACATTGTATATGTATATTTAAGTTATTTGCCAGTTATTATCCAGAGCAACTTACAGTCAGGACATTCATCTCAAGACGGCTCAGACAACCACATTACAGTCAGACGGCTCAGACAACCACATTACAGTCAGACGGCTCAGACAACCACATTACAGTCAGACGGCTCAGACAACCACATTACAGTCAGACGGCTCAGACAACCACATTACAGTCATAGTCAACACAATAGCAGCTGTCAGAACAGTCAGTCTTAGTAAGACAAGTACCAGTGTGCCTACAAGAACACTAAGCAAATTATGTCTGGCTTTATTTTAAAGGTTATTTCACATTTATATAAGGGTTTGTCAGCACTCTGTTTATAATAAATGACATAAATTCACCCATCAGACATTCTGGAACAACACAATATAAATCTTCATCTTCAAATAAACCATTTTTGCAGGAATCTCCTTGCGAATGATTTTGTCGGAGAGTGTACAGTGGGGCAAAAAAGCATTTAGTCAGCCACCAATTATTTTCCACCATAATTTGCAAATAAATTCATTAAAAATCCTACAATGTGATTTTCTGGATTTTTTTTTCTCATTTTGCCTGTCATAGTTGAAGTGGTACCTATGATGAAAATTACAGGCCTCTCTAATTTTTTTTAAGTGGGAGAACTTGCACATTTGGTGTCTGACTAAATAATTTTTTGCCCCACTCTATCTCTGCCGGGCTGGGCAACCTGAGCTTTTGCTATCTCATTCGCCATGACGCTATCTCATTCGCCATGACGCTATCTCATTCGCCATGACGCTATCTCATTCGCCATGACGCTATCTCATTCGCCATGATGCTATCTCATTCGCCATGACGCTATCTCATTCGCCATGACGCTATCTCATTCGCCATGACGCTATCTCATTCGCCATGACGCTATCTCATTCGCCATGACGCTATCTCATTCGCCATGACGCTATCTCATTCGCCATGACGCTATCTCATTCGCCATGACGCTATCTCATTCGCCATGACGCTATCTCATTCGCCATGACGCTATCTCATTCGCCATGACGCTATCTCATTCGCCATGACGCTATCTCATTCGCCATGACGCTATCTCATTCGCCATGACGCTATCTCATTCGCCATGACGCTATCTCATTCGCCATGACGCTATCTCATTCGCCATGACGCTATCTCATTCGCCATGACGCTATCTCATTCGCCATGACGCTATCTCATTCGCCATGACGCTATCTCATTCGCCATGACGCTATCTCATTCGCCATGACGCTATCTCATTCGCCATGACGCTATCTCGATGATCATTTGAACTGTTTTTGTTTCCTCAAGTCATCCATTTACTAAAATAGTCAATGTTGCTATTCTTTAGGTGTTATTTTTCCTTACCTTTTTCCCTTACCTAATACATTCTGGAACTACACAATATAGAGGATCGACCGTATGATGACTAACTTCCATCACCAATCGGGGAGGAAGTACCCTCCCTCTGTGTTATAGAAGAAGACACAGAGTGTGTGTGTTTGTGTGTGTGTGTGTGTGCGTGCGTGCGTGCACCTCAGTCACTGTCTTTGGTTGTCAATTGTTAACATCAAACTCACTGTTGTAAAATAAAGATGACAACGAGGCTGGATGTGTTAGGACCACATTTAACTCACAGAATGGACACAGTTTGTTTCTATTAGATAACAGTCACTGTTGGAGCAGGTCAGACCCTGATGACCCAGTCACTGTTGGAGCAGGTCAGACCCTGATGATCCAGTCACAGTTGGAGCAGGTCAGACCCTGATGAAACAGTCACTGTTGGAGCAGGTCAGACCCTGATGACCCAGTCACTGTTGGAGCAGGTCAGACCCTGATGATCCAGTCACAGTTGGAGCAGGTCAGACCCTGATGATCCAGTCACTGTTGGAGCAGGTCAGACTCTGATGACCAGGTCACTGTTGGAGCAGGTCAGACCCTGATGATCCAGTCACTGTTGGAGCAGGTCAGACCCTGATGATCCAGTCACTGTTGGAGCAGGTCAGACCATGATGAAACAGTCACTGTTGGAGCAGGTCAGACCCTGGTGATCCAGTCACTGTTGGAGCAGGTCAGACCCTGCTGATCCAGTCACTGTTGGAGCAGGTCAGACCCTGAACCCATACTGAAGGGCATTGAACCCATACTGAAGGATATTAAACCCATACTGAAGTACATTGAACCCATACTGAATCACATTGAACCCATACTGAAGGGCATTGATCCCACACTGAAGGATATTAAACCCATACTGAAGTACAGTGAACCCATACTGAAGTACATTGAACCCATACTGAAGGACATTGAAGCCATACTGACTCACATTGAACCCATACTGAAGGACATTGAACCCATACTGAAGGACATTGAACCCATAATGAAGGACATTGAACCCATACTGAATAACATTGCACCCATACTAAAGGACATTGAAATCATACTGAAGAACATTGAACCCATACTGAAGAACATTGTACCCATACTGAAGGGCATTGAACCCATACTGAAGGACAATTAACCCATACTGAAGGACAATGAACCCATACTGAAGGGCATTGCACCCATACTGAAGGACATTGAACCCATACTGAAGGACGTTGAACCCATACTGAAGGGCATTGAATCCATACTGAAGGATATTGAACCCATACTGAAGTACATTGAACTCATAATGAAGCACATTCAAACCATGCTGATGCACATTGAACCCATACTGAAGAACATTGAACCCATACTGAAGGACATTGAACCCATAATGAAGGACATTGAACCCATACTGAAGGACATTGAACCCATACTGCAGGGCATTGAACGCATACTGAAGGGCATTGAACCCATACTGAATTACATTAAAACCATACTGAAGGACATTGAACCAATACTGAAGAACATTGTACCCATACTGAAGGACATTGAACCCATACTAAAGCACATTGAACCCATACTGAAGAACATTGAACCCATACTGAATGACATTGAACCAATACTGAAGAACATTGAACCCATACTGAAGGACGTTGAACCCATACTGAAGAACATTGAACCCATACTGAATAACATTGAACCCATACTGAAGGACATTGAACCCATGCTGAATAACATTGAACCTATACTGAAGGACATTGAACCCATACTGAAGAACATTGAACCCATACTGAAAAACATTGAACCCATACTGAAGAACATTGAACCCATACTGAAAAACATTGAACCCATAATGAAGGGCATTGAACCCATACTGAATAACATTGAACCCATACTGAAAAACATTGAACCCATACTGAAGGACATTGAACCCATAATGAAGGGCATTGAACCCATACTGAATAACATTGCACCCATACTAAAGGACATTGAAATCATACTGAAGAACATTGAACCCATACTGAAGAACATTGAACCCATACTGAAGGATATTTAACCCATACTGAAGGACATTGAACCCATACCGAAGAACATTGAAATCATACTGAAGAACATTGAACCCATACTGAAGAACATTGAACCCATACTGAAGGATATTTAACCCATACTGAAGGACATTGAACCCATACCGAAGAACATTGAAATTATACTGAAGAACATTGAACCCATACTGAAGAACATTGAACCCATACTGAAGGATATTTAACCCATACTGAAGGACATTGAACCCATACCGAAGAACATTGAACCCATACTGAAGGATATTTAACCCATACTGAAGGACATTGAACCCATACCGAAGAATATTGAACCCATACTGAAGAACATTGAACCCATACTGAAGGACATTGAACCTATAATGAAGGACATTGAACCCATACTGAAGGAAAATGAAACCATACCGAAGGGCATTGAACCCATACTGAATGACATTGAACCCCTACTGAAACATTGAACCCATACTGAAGTACATTGAACCCATACTGAAGGACATTGAACCCATACTGAAGAACATTGTACCCATACTGAAGGACATTGAACCCATACTAAAGCACATTGAACCCATACTGAAGAACATTGAACCCATACTGAAGAACATTGAACCCATACTGAATGACATTTAACCTATACTGAAGGACATTGAACCCATACTGAAGGACATTGAACCCATAATGAAGGACATTGAACCCATACTGAATAACATTGCACCCATACTAAAGGACATTGAAATCATACTGAAGAACATTGAACCCATACTGAAGAACATTGTACCCATACTGAAGGGCATTGAACCCATACTGAAGGACAATTAACCCATACTGAAGGACAATGAACCCATACTGAAGGGCATTGCACCCATACTGAAGGACATTGAACCCATACTGAAGGACGTTGAACCCATACTGAAGGGCATTGAATCCATACTGAAGGATATTGAACCCATACTGAAGTACATTGAACTCATAATGAAGCACATTCAAACCATGCTGATGCACATTGAACCCATACTGAAGAACATTGAACCCATACTGAAGGACATTGAACCCATAATGAAGGACATTGAACCCATACTGAAGGACATTGAACCCATACTGCAGGGCATTGAACGCATACTGAAGGGCATTGAACCCATACTGAATTACATTAAAACCATACTGAAGGACATTGAACCAATACTGAAGAACATTGTACCCATACTGAAGGACATTGAACCCATACTAAAGCACATTGAACCCATACTGAAGAACATTGAACCCATACTGAATGACATTGAACCAATACTGAAGAACATTGAACCCATACTGAAGGACGTTGAACCCATACTGAAGAACATTGAACCCATACTGAATAACATTGAACCCATACTGAAGGACATTGAACCCATGCTGAATAACATTGAACCTATACTGAAGGACATTGAACCCATACTGAAGAACATTGAACCCATACTGAAAAACATTGAACCCATACTGAAGAACATTGAACCCATACTGAAAAACATTGAACCCATAATGAAGGGCATTGAACCCATACTGAATAACATTGAACCCATACTGAAAAACATTGAACCCATACTGAAGGACATTGAACCCATAATGAAGGGCATTGAACCCATACTGAATAACATTGCACCCATACTAAAGGACATTGAAATCATACTGAAGAACATTGAACCCATACTGAAGAACATTGAACCCATACTGAAGGATATTTAACCCATACTGAAGGACATTGAACCCATACCGAAGAACATTGAAATCATACTGAAGAACATTGAACCCATACTGAAGAACATTGAACCCATACTGAAGGATATTTAACCCATACTGAAGGACATTGAACCCATACCGAAGAACATTGAAATTATACTGAAGAACATTGAACCCATACTGAAGAACATTGAACCCATACTGAAGGATATTTAACCCATACTGAAGGACATTGAACCCATACCGAAGAACATTGAACCCATACTGAAGGATATTTAACCCATACTGAAGGACATTGAACCCATACCGAAGAATATTGAACCCATACTGAAGAACATTGAACCCATACTGAAGGACATTGAACCTATAATGAAGGACATTGAACCCATACTGAAGGAAAATGAAACCATACCGAAGGGCATTGAACCCATACTGAATGACATTGAACCCCTACTGAAACATTGAACCCATACTGAAGTACATTGAACCCATACTGAAGGACATTGAACCCATACTGAAGAACATTGTACCCATACTGAAGGACATTGAACCCATACTAAAGCACATTGAACCCATACTGAAGAACATTGAACCCATACTGAAGAACATTGAACCCATACTGAATGACATTTAACCTATACTGAAGGACATTGAACCCATACTGAAGGACATTGAACCCATGCTGAAGAACATTGAACCCATACTGAAGCACATTGAACCCATACCAAAGAACATTGAACCCATACTGAAGAACATTGAAGCCCTACTGAAGGAAATTGAACCCATATTGAAGGACATTAAACCCATAATGAAGAACATTGAACCCATACTGAAGGACATTGAACCCACACTAAAGTACATTGAACCCATACTGAATGACATTGAACCCATTCCGAAGGACATTGAACCCATACTGAAGGACATTGAACCCATACCGAAGAACATTGAACCCATACTGAAGGACATTGAACCCATACTGAAGGACATTGAACCCATACCGAAGAACATTGAACCCATACTGAAGGACATTGAACCCATACTGAAGGACATTGAACCCATACCGAAAAACATTGATCTCATACTGAAGGACATTGAACCCATACCGAAGGACATTGAACCGATACCGAATAACATTGAACCCATACTGAAGGACATTGAACCCATACCGAAGGACATTGAACCCATACCGAAGGACATTGAACCCATACCGAAAAACATTGAACCCATACTGAAGGACATTGAACCCATACCGAAAAACATTGAACCCATACTGAAGGACATTGAACCCATACCGAAGGACATTGAACCGATACCGAATAACATTGAACCCATACTGAAGGACATTGAACCCATACTGAAGGACATTGAACCCATACCGAAGGACATTGAACCCATACCGAAAAACATTGATCTCATACTGAAGGACATTGAACCCATACCGAAGGACATTGAACCGATACCGAATAACATTGAACCCATACTGAAGGACATTGAACCCATACCGAAGGACATTGAACCCATACCGAAAAACATTGAACCCATACTGAAGGACATTGAACCCATACCGAAAAACATTGATCTCATACTGAAGGACATTGAACCCATACCGAAGGACATTGAACCCATACCGAAAAACATTGAACCCATACTGAAGGACATTGAACCCATACCGAAGGACATTGAACCCATACCGAAGGACATTGAACCCATACTGAAATTAGCACACGTACTTATTTAATTTCAAGCCTGAAGATTTGCCATTATTTCTATTTATTTTTATTGTGAGTTCATATACCAATTCTAATAGGATCTGGTTTCAAATGTAACTTGATATCTGTAGGCTATTTGTAGAACACATGATATTGTCTATAATTTATTCTGTAATTGTCATCAATGAGAAGCCCAATAAGAGTAAATGAGTACAATAATGATAATGATATCTTACTGAAAAATAGTATGACTACAATAACAATTCCTATTTATATAGGCAGGTTTAGTACATATAAATGGTATGTAGTTTAATAAACATAACTGTTGAGGTGGATGTACTATGTCTTCTATGTTCTATGTTTTGTATGTGTTATGTCTTCTATGTTCTATGTTCTGTGTCTTCTATGTTCTATGTTCTTTGCTCTATGTCTTCTATGTTCTATGAATTATATGTGCTCTATGTTCTATGTCTTCTATGTCCTATATTCTATGTATTCTATGTATTTTATGACTTCTATGTTATATGCATTCTATGTCTTCTATCTGTTCTATGTTTTCTATGTTCTATGTCTTCTATAATCTATGTCTTCTATGTTCTATGTGTTCTATGTCTTCTGTGTTTTATGTTCTATGTATATGTGTTCTTTGTCTTCTATGTTATATGTATTCTATGTCTTCTATGTTCTGTCTTCTATGTATTCTATGTTCTATGTATTATATGTTCTATATTCTATGTTCTATGTCTTCTGTATCCTATGTTCTATATTCTATGTGTTCTATGTATTCTATGTTATATGTGTTCTATGTTCTATGTCTTCTACATTCTATGTATTGTGTATTCTATGTTCTATGCATTCTATGTGTTCTATGTTCTATGTATTCTATGTCTTCTATGTTCTGTCTTCTATGTACTATGTCTTCTATGTTCTATGTATTCTATGTTCTATGTCTTCTATGTTCTATGTCTTCTATGTTCTATGTGTTAAATAAGAGGCCTGAGTGGTCGTCTTGTCTTGTCTTGTCCTGTCCTGTCCTGTGCTGTCCTGTCCTGTCCTGTCCTGTCCTGTCCTGTTGTGTGGCTGTGCCAGGTCAGGAGGCAGCTTGGTGGTCTGTGTGATAGAGGGGGTTAAATATCAAAGGTCAGGAGTCACGAGGAGAGTGTTTATATTTGCCTGCTGAGACTAGGTACAACAACCCTGGGAGAGGTTAGGTACAACACTGTGAACCTACAGAGTGAGAGGCCCTTTGCACACAGTTAGTTTAAAACTGAAAAAGATAGAAAACATTGATGAATAGAGTAGTTGAATCTATAACAAAATTATAGATGTTTCTATACAAGGGAAGCTAAAACCATGTACAGCGTTGGAGAAGAAACAACACAAAATTAAACAGAACTTCGGTATTATACTTGTATCGCAAAGAGAACACGTCGACTGGGTGTTGAAAAGGCTAGCTAACACAATTATAAATATTTATATGCAAGGGGAAAAAAAGAAAAAAAAAATGGAGTGAGAGAAGATTGTCAGAATACACTATATTCAGAAGAGACACATACATATATACATCAGGTGATAACTAGCATTGGTAGTAGTTTAGCCAAACTTCTGAACAAAGGCTTCTCCACTCAAAATGGTTTGACTCAAAATTGTAGCTTTAAACTAATGTGGATAGATACACAGTTGTCTTTAAAAGCTGGTGAATGGATAACATCTCTATCATATAATAATAATAATAATAATAATAATAATAATAATAATAATAATAATAATAATAATAATAATAAAGACAATATTTGTTTTACTTCCCAAAGTGTTTCTTGATTTCTGAAATAAATAATAATTCATACATTAATGTAAATCATTTTTTAATTTCTAGTCTTTATAAAGTATTACAATAATTTGTTATTTGCTAGTTTCTTTATATATTAAATCCAATAATGTATTACTTTATTCTAGTAGAAATGTCGACTTGATCTAAATATTTACAATTAGAATAGTAATTCACTTCGAATGTTTTGTTGCTATATAAAAAATAAAAATTCTTCCGTCGAAAAAGCGAGTCATCCCAACAGGATATAATATGCAAATGAGAGGGGTCAGATGGCTCGAGCTGAGGGCCTGACCTCTGATCTCTGATGACCGCTCATTCTTGTCTCCTAATGTCCCGTGCTTGTAAAGAGGCCCTAAGACAGAATGCCCTTCAAAAGCATCATGCTGAAAACAACCGGTCATTGAGGATGGAAATTCTAAATGTTGAGAAGAAGATTTTGTAAAGCCAGCATTTATATATATATATATATATATATATATAGGCTTTACTTTACTCGTGACCTGTTGGCGGCAAACTAGTATAACCAAGACGCATATATTTAAACGTTAACGTTATTAGTCAGACTTGCATGAAAAAGAATAGTTGATCATTATTGAAGTTGACTACAAAGTATAACAAACAAGGTGCATTTTTAAAAACGTATACTTTTTTTCCCTAACGTTATTCTACTGTCGCAACTACGTATAGGCTATAGTGTTCTATTCGTTTCATGTCAGTTGTCATTATAACCTAATTGTATAGGCGTCATGCTGCACACGTTTAGGACAGTCACATACCTGAATGTGAAGGTTAAATGTATAATGTATAATATTACATGCATAATAAGCTCCAAAGGGATGAAGTGTACATATTTTGTTCTAATTGTTGCTGTCTTACTACACGTCAATCAATAATTCAATAAAATGTTGTGATTAAAAGACCGCGCGCGCCTGAGGACATTAAATAATCATGGCGTTGAGATAGAAGACTCCTTCTTTCCTCTCCTATAAATGACGACTCCTGTATGTAGCTGTGTGTATCTGTATGTATCTGTGTCTATCTGTGTGTATCTGTGTGTGTCTGTGTCTATCGGTGTCTATCTGTTGCGTTTCAAGTGCCGGGCTTTCCTGTATTAAATTATTCACAATCACCATACCGGGATGTTAATTAAAATCATCGTTAATATTACACGAAAGGGTCAACAACAAAATACCACAATTATGGACATTTCTGAATCGTTAATGTTTTCAATCTGACTGACTGTAAATGACCAATGAAAGTATTTCTGCAACTAACAACTAATTACTCCGCATCCTATGTATTACCTTCCCTGCCTTAGCAGTCACATTCTACTTTTAAATATTGGAGTAAATTAATTTGTAATGTGTGTATTGTCAATAAATAAATATATGCAACATGTAAAAAAAAATATATTACAGAAACAAGAGTGATAAGCTATAATTAATTAACTATACCATGTTCGAAAATTAAAACGGTCAGAAAGATATCAGTGTAAGATAGTCTGAAAACCTGATAGTTAGCCTATAGTCCAAGCAACAATATATCTCCTCCTTGAGAACAGGGATGTGAATGGAGATGGCATGTGGCCACGCTCTGCGGTCAAAACATGAGTTGTGTTCATCTCTCCTTATTGACGAGTAAAACATCTTCTATTGTCCCCTTATTAAAACAGCTTTCACGCATAACATAGCACGAACAATGAGGCCGCATGTCAAAGTTTGGACTGAGAGAAAGAGAAGAAGAAGAATGGGGCGGCATTTCCTTTCAGTACCTAGAAACGAATAAAGTGTCAGAAAGTTGTTGTTAATGTCTAACTATCTAAAATGGTAGAGCTGTATGCCGAGGTGTATGCTACAATATATATAATATATATATATATATATATATATATATATATATATATATATATATATATATATATATATATATATATAAGATGGGTGAAGGATGAGGCCCACGTGTATCCTGTTGAAAATAGGTTATTTGCGTTTTTATTTTATTTTTTATTTGCAGTAATAAAGACAATTCAATAATTTCACTAACCGGCTGTAGGCCTACCAGATATTATTAGTAGCCTATGCATACACTAACATGTCTGGTTGATTAACGCAATGTAATAATAATACCAATAAATGCACAATAACAGTATTAATGATAATATTATTATAATGAATTACAATTATATTGGTAATATTAACATTAAGACATAAATCAACTTTTATCGTCTATTTTAAGACTTCAAGTTGCATAAATCATAGAGTAGCATTAATGCGTATTGTTTCGTGGTTCAAGCTAGGATTCGTTGGACACACACTTTAAGAGTAGCCTATTTGTGATTGAATGGAAATAACTATGGACTACTACAGTTCAACCAAGCCATTCTAATGATTCTCTCATTTTCTTTGGTATACAATTTTACCAACGACTTTAAATTGAAACAAATATATTTCGAGTATCAACTTGGTTTCTTCACACACATTAGGATACAGCACATGTTTCTGCATAGCCCACGGAGTGTGTGTCTCCCGGCCAGTCAGTCAGCACCGTCTGTAGAAAGATTCCCGGCCTACCTATCGCCCTCTCCCCTTCTCTCTCCCGTCACTAGTCTAGAGAAGCTTTCCCTTTTCTGAACCCTTTATTTAAGAGCCGCTCATTAAATGTTTAGTCCACGAATCCAATGACAGCAATAATCACAAGCAACAACCCAGGCTGGTAACAAAGGAATGTGGGCCACTTACCTAACGCCTCACCTGAAACAGGGAACAAGGCATGTAAGGACGCTGGGTAATGGACTCACATCGCGGCTAGCTATAGCAGCGTAGGGACAGATGAAAAGCACCAACTGATTGCCAGTAACGGTATAGATTAGCATGGGCTCTGCAGCACAATGATTCTAATCAATACTAGACTACTGCATTTGCTGAGCAGATGGCAGGAGAGACCAGGACGAACATGAAAGAAGAAAATAATAAATAAAAAATGTCGCAATCTCAACCCGGAATTATATATACTTTATCTTTGCGTTTTGGTTAAGAAAGTACCAGACTCGGAGAGACTTGTACATTATGTTTTATTTTTAGATGTTAAGGTTAATTTGTGAGGGGGATTGGATTTTAATTTGTGGCCGACGATATTTGCACCTATCTTGTTTTCAGACAGATTTTAGTGTGTCTCTGCATAGGCATCTAATATTAGACTACTTTATAGGCTAATCGTAATTCATTTTATTAATGTGTTTGGAAACTTGTGGCTTTACAGATTGCTAAAAATGTAATCTTTCGCTTCTTAAATTGATATAGACTCAGACTACAAATTTAGAGGAAAAAGTATCGTTTTCACAGACAATGTTACAAGACATGTTCAATTAGTTCAGTATTGTGATTTGTATATTAGCTATACATTACTGTACAGAGTAGTCAGCACACAACCCATTTTTTTGTCTCCATACATTGGGGGAAAATGTAGGCTACTCGGCCATATTAAATAGACTTAAGGCCCATATATAGAGTAGCTTAGAAACCATGTTGATTCGGACTCATTTTAGAATAGCCTACATTGATTTGTTGACTACTGGTAAACAATTTCCAGCAGTACGTATTTTGACGCATAGTCTAGGTTGGAGTCCCAACACGGAAATAATACAAAACCCACTCTCAAAAGAGGTGAAAGCAAAAGGAGCCTAAACGTTTGTTGATCATTCAATCATAATATCCGCGGAAGGTAATTGTGTCGGTGCAGTGCACCACGCGTTGTCCAAACGACCAACAAAGGGAGAAAAGCCCCACAGGTACAATACTGTTGTTCCCCCCCAATTTGCGGTCTCGTCTGCTGCTAGCTGGAAGTTTTAGAATAGGCCCGTGCTCGAAGGGACCCCCTGCTCCTCCTTTGACAGCTGATCAAAAGAAAAATAGGACACGCTTTTTCAGACTTCTGTCCTTCTTCCTTAATTACAGTGTCTTCAAACCAAAGCAACATCTGCGCGATTTCCAAACAAAATAGCCAACCGCGGCTTCCGAGAAATCTGTTACTTTTAAAGCTGTTCTGTTCAAACCAAATGTGACCAATGCTGTTTCTTTGTGCCGTCTCTCAGTGCTCTCAAAATACGTTTTTGTGTCACCCAATTATAATGGTGAATTTCGACATCATACCGAGTGTACAACTTGCCTGCCTGCCTTGAAAGACCAAAGAGACAAAGATGTGGATAATGTATAAGGGTAATCTTGAATAGGCCTGGGTAAGATGGAGAAGAGAGAACGTATAAAGGTGATATAGGGTAAACTATCACATGATAGGGTGTATGTGTTTCAAGTTTCAAGTTGTATTTGTGTGTGAGTGTTGATGTGTGAGAGTGGAGAAAAACAAAGAGAGAGAATGAGAGAGAGAGAGAGAGAGACAGAAAGAGAGAGAAAGAGAGAGAGAGAGAGAGAGGGAGACAGAGGAGAGAGAGAGACAGAGAGAGAGAGAGAGAGAGAGAGAGAGAGAGAGATAGAGAGAGAGAGAGAGAGAGAGAGAGAGAGAGAGAGAGAGAGAGAGAGAGAGAGAGAGACATGTTTACTGTAAAAACAAAATGTTTTATTCACATAGGTTTATTATCTACTTCACTTGCTTTGGCAACGTTAACATATGTTTCTCATGCCAATAAAGCCCCCGAGTTTGAATTGCATTGAGAGAGTTTGTTCTAGTTTTCAGAACCTGACCTTGAAAATGTGATGAAAAGTGAACAGAAGGCTATCCTGCACTTTGTTTTATCCAGTGGTGTAAAGTACTTCAAGTACAAATACTTTTAAGTACAACTTAAGTAGTTTTTGTGGGTATCTGTACTTTACTTTACTATTTAAATTTTTTGACAACTTTTACTTTTACTCCACTACGTTCCTAAAGAAAATAATATACTTTTTAACTACTTACATTTTCCTTGACACCTAAAAGTACTCGTTACATTTAGAATGCTCAAGCAGGACAGAATTATGGCACCTGTCAATATAACACTTTGTCATCCCTACTGCCTCTGATCTGGCAGACTCACTAAACACAAATACTGTGTTTGTAAATGATGTCTGAGTGTTGGTGGAGTGTGTCTCTGATCTGGCAGACTCACTAAACACAAATACTGTGTCTGTAAATTATGTCTGAGTGTTGGAGTGTGTCTCTGATCTGGCAGACTCACTAAACACAAATACTGTGTCTGTAAATTATGTCTGAGTGTTGGAGTGTGTCTCTGATCTGGCAGACTCACTAAACACAAATACTGTGTTTGTAAATGATGTCTGAGTGTTGGTGGAGTGTGTCTCTGATCTGGCAGACTCACTAAACACAAATACTGTGTCTGTAAATGATGTCTGAGTGTTGGTGGAGTGTGTCTCTGATCTGGCAGACTCACTAAACACAAATACTGTGTTTGTAAATGATGTCTGAGTGTTGGTGGAGTGTGTCTCTGATCTGGCAGACTCACTAAACACAAATACTGTGTCTGTAAATTATGTCTGAGTGTTGGAGTGTGTCTCTGATCTGGCAGACTCACTAAACACAAATACTGTGTCTGTAAATTATGTCTGAGTGTTGGAGTGTGTCTCTGATCTGGCAGACTCACTAAACACAAATACTGTGTCTGTAAATGATGTCTGAGTGTTGGTGGAGTGTGTCTCTGATCTGGCAGACTCACTAAACACAAATACTGTGTTTGTAAATGATGTCTGAGTGTTGGTGGAGTGTGTCTCTGATCTGGCAGACTCACTAAACACAAATACTGTGTTTGTAAATGATGTCTGAGTGTTGGTGGAGTGTGTCTCTGATCTGGCAGACTCACTAAACACAAATACTGTGTTTGTAAATGATGTCTGAGTGTTGGTGGAGTGTGTCTCTGATCTGGCAGACTCACTAAACACAAATACTGTGTTTGTAAATGATGTCTGAGTGTTGGTGGAGTGTGTCTCTGATCTGGCAGACTCACTAAACACAAATACTGTGTCTGTTAATTATGTCTAAGTGTTGGAGTGTGGCCCCTGTCTGTCTGTAATTAAAATTAATATACGAAAATAGTGCCTTCTCGTTCGCTTAATATCAGGAATTCGATGTATGGCATCTACTTTTACTTTGCATCAACTATTTAGTACTTTTTCTACCACTGTACTTAAGTACATGTAAAACCAAATACTTTTAGACTTTTTACTCAAGTAGTATTTTATTGGTTATCTTCCACTTTTACTCGAGTCATTTTCTGTGAATAAGGTATCTTTACTTTTACTCAAGTATGACAATTTAGTAATCCGCCCCCCCCCCCCCCCCCCCCCCCCCCCTGGATGCTACTCTTTATTACGTCATAACATGACCATTACTGCGACAGCTCATAATTCCATGTTGTATTTCTCTACATCTTTTGTCAAATTACCAAAAAGCAGTAGAAATGTGTACAGTATGACTCTAGCTCTATAAGGTTATGACTTTCTTAACATAACCTAACTAAAGCCCCACTGTAGGCTAGAACTGGTTTATAATTACAACATAAACCAAAACATGAATAATGAAAGTGCAATTTATTAATCGAATTATGCACCCACTGGTTATCCTGAGTAGCCGATTCTAAATTATGTTTGTTATTGTAGGCCTATACGCAAAATTATTTCAAATATATCTATTTTATTTTTTATTTTACCTTTATTTTACTAGGCAAGTCAGCTAAGAACAAATTTGTATTTTCAATGATGGCCTAGGAACAGTGGGTTAACTGCCTGTTCAGGGGCAGAACGACAGATTTGTACCTTGTCAGCTCGGGGATTCGATTTTGCAACCTTTCGGTTACTAGTCCAATGCTCTAACCAATAGGCTTCCTGCCTCCCCAGTTACAGAGAGGAGATACAGAGAGGAGACACCGAGAGGAGATACAGAGAGGAGTTACAGAGAGGAGAAACAGAGAGGAGATACAGAGCGGAGATACAGAGAGGAGATACAGAGAGGAAGTGGTCACAGAGAGGAGATACAGAGAGGAGATACAGAGAGGAGATACAGAGAGGAGACACAGAGAGGAGATACAGAGAGGAGATACAGAGAGGAGAAACAGAGAGGAGATACAGAGAGGAGATACAGAGAGGAAGTGGTTACAGAGAGGACATACAGAGAGGAGATACAGAGCGGAGATACAAAGAGGAGATACAGAGAGGAGATACAGAGAGGAGATACAGAGCGGAGATACAGAGAGGAGATACAGCGAGGTGATACAGAGAGGAGTTACAGAGAGGAGATACAGAGAGGAGATACAGAGAGGAGATACAGAGGGGAAGTGGTCACAGAGAGGAGATACAGAGAGGAAGTGGTCACAGAGAGGAGATACAGAGAGGAGATACAGAGAGGAGATACAGAGAGGAAGGGGTCACAGAGAGGAGATACAGAGAGGAGATACAGAGAGGAGATACAGAGAGGAGATACAGAGAGGAAGGGGTCACAGAGAGGAGATACAGAGAGGAGATACAGAGAGGAGATACCGAGAGGAGATACAGAGAGGAAGTGGTCACAGAGAGGAGATACAGAGAGGAGATACAGAGAGGAAGTGGTCACAGAGAGGAGATACAGAGAGGAGATACAGAGAGGACGTGGTCACAGAGAGGAGATACAGAGAGGAGATACAGAGAGGAAGAGGTCACAGAGAGGAGTTACAGAGAGGAGATACAGAGAGGAAGTGGTCACGGAGAGGAGATACAGAGAGGAGATACAGAGAGGAAGTGGTCACAGAGAGGAGATATAGAGAGGAGATACAGAGAGGAGATACAGAGAGGAGATACAGAGGGGAAGTGGTCACAGAGAGGAGATACAGAGAGGAGATACAGAAAGGAATAGGTCACAGAGAGGAGTTACAGAGAGGAGATACAGAGAGGAAGTGGTCACGGAGAGGAGATACAGAGAGGAGATACAGAGAGGAAGTGGTCACAGAGAGGAGATATAGAGAGGAGATACAGAGAGGAGATACAGAGGGGAAGTGGTCACAGAGAGGAGATACAGAGAGGAGATACAGAGAGGAGATACAGAGAGGAGATACAGAGAGGAGATACAGAGAGGAAGGGGTCACAGAGAGGAGATACAGAGAGGAGATACAGAGAGGAAGGGGTCACAGAGGAGAGATACAGAGATGAGATACCGAGAGGAGATACCGAGAGGAGATACAGAGAGGAAGTGGTCACAGAAAGGAGATACAGAGAGGAGATACAGAGAGGAAGTGGTCACAGAGAGGAGATACAGAGAAGAGATACAGAGAGGAGATACAGAGAGGAAGTGGTCACAGAGAGGAGATACAGAGAGGAGATACAGAGAGGAAGTGGTCACAGAGAGGAGATACAGAGAGGAGATACAGAGAGGAGATACAGAGTGGAAGTGGTCACAGAGAGGAGTTACAGAGAGGAGATACAGAGAGGAAGTGGTCACAGAGAGGAGATACAGAGAGGAGATACAGAGAGGAGATACAGAGAGGAAGTGGTCACAGAGAGGAGTTACAGAGAGGAGATACAGAGAGGAAGTGGTCACAGAGAGGAGATACAGAGAGGAGATACAGAGAGGAGATACAGAGAGGAAGTGGTTACAGAGAGGAGATACAGAGAGGAGATACAGAGAGGAGATACAGAGAGGAGTTACAGAGAGGAGATACAGAGAGGAGATACAGAGAGGAGTTGAGAAGACATTTAGACATTCTGACATTACACTCCAAATGCAAGAGATGCGTCTAAATCTCTACCAACCCTTATATCTGACTGGCACTCTACCCAGTAAACATGGATATGGGAGAGGCAGCCAATGAAATGCCTTTGTTTAAACCAAAGAGCGACTGTGGGTGGTCAGATCAGCCGTCCTTAACAAAGAGCCCTCCCCTGCCAGCGCGTTAGGCTGTCCGTTCAGCAAGCCCATCCTGGACAGCTCCAGTGTCCTAAACAGAATACGTAGGAGGAGGAGAGGGCTCGGACATGGATCTAGGAAGACTCAGCACTGGCCCGTCTGATAGAGATCGGTAAAAAAAAAAAAAAAAGATTTATATTTAAAATTTAAAAAACCGAGAGGCCTTAGAAAAAAGAAACCGAAGGAATTAGCAAAACCCATCCCGGCACAAAATATTAAATAGATCAATGGACTGAATGAGGGCTGAATGAAGACTGCCTATAACGCCTATCGATGCCTGTCCAAGGATCTGGATGCCTACGCCATGAACCCAGAGATGACAATGGACAGCATTGGCAATCTGCATGGCGGACTGAGCCATGACCAGGACTTGATGAACAGCCACAGCCCCCATCACAACCGGAACGCGGGGGCTTCTGTGCGGTTACATCAGGATCTGGCTGCTGCATCGTCGCGGTCCGCCATGGTGTCCAGCATGGCAACGATTCTGGACGGAGCCGGAGAGTACCGACCAGAATTGTCTCTCCCGCTCCATCACGCTATGAGCATGCCGTGTGATACATCCCCGCCGGGGATGGGTATGAACGGCACATACACCACGTTAACTCCACTTCAACCTTTACCCCCAATTTCAACCGTTTCGGACAAATTCCACCATCCGCATCACCATCACCATCACCACCAGCGTCTCTCTGGGAACGTAAGCGGGAGTTTCACGCTGATGCGGGACGAGAGGTGTTTACCAGCAATGAACAACCTCTACAGTCCCTATCATAAGGACATGACCGGGATGGGTCAGAGTTTATCCCCCCTGGCCAGCAGCCCTCTTGGCAATGGCTTGGGTTCTCTTCATAATACACAGCAAAACCTCCATAACTATGGCACTCATGGGCACGACAAGATGCTAAGCTCCAACTTCGATGCCCACACTGCCATGCTGTCCAGGGGTGATCAACACCTCTCACGAGGCCTCGGTGGCCCCACGGCAGGTATGATGCCGCATTTGAACGGGATGCACCACAGTGGGCACCCGGGCCACCCTCAATCCCACGGGCCTGTGTTGGCTTCCAACCGGGACAGACCGCCCTCCTCCTCGGCACAACAAGGTAACAACTCGGGGCAGCTTGAAGAGATCAACACCAAAGAAGTGGCACAAAGGATCACAGCTGAACTGAAGCGGTATAGCATCCCCCAGGCTATATTCGCTCAGAGGGTGCTGTGTCGCTCGCAAGGCACCCTTTCAGACCTCTTAAGGAACCCCAAACCTTGGAGTAAACTTAAATCTGGAAGGGAGACCTTTCGAAGAATGTGGAAGTGGCTGCAGGAACCCGAGTTTCAGAGGATGTCAGCCCTACGGCTTGCAGGTAAGACAAGGTATCCTCAATAAAACATAACCGTCTCTGCTGATGTTTGTTGTCTGTCTGCCTGCCTGCCTCTCTGCTAGTAGTCAGGCTATAGCCCTGCACTAAAATACAGTTCAGTATCTATCTATCTATCTATCTATCTATCTATCTATCTATCTATCTATCTATCTATCTATCTATGTATCTATCTATCTATCTATCTATCTCACTGCTGACAAGCTTAGATGAATGAATTTCGTCCAAATTACAGTAGTAGTATTGTTATCATTGATTCATAATAACAATCGATATCAATGACAAGGTCAATTTATCTGTCTAAAATTATTTCTCTATTTAATAATGAGCTATTTATGTTATTAATATTCTGTGTTTATTGTAGCCTAAACCTTTTGGGGGGGAATTCTCTTTTAGTGACGAGCAAGTTCTTCTGATGAAATATTACTTGTGGTAATATTTTCATTTTTATATGATATTATTATAATCATACCACCAGTCCCTTAATTTGAAATACCCCTCAAAATTGTATGTTGATGTTGGATTTTATGGGGGAGGCATATTAATGAATTTATTTTAAATTGTATTGTATTTGTTTATTTATTGAATAGACATATTTACACCTGGAGTAAAGCAGTTTAAGGACTATTGTGTAAATATATTGCTTGGACTTTTTCTGTGGCTGTTCGGTCAAGGAGAGGGAGAGAAAGAGAGAGAAAAAAGAGACAGGGGACCGTTTCAGACAGAGAATGCCAAAATGCTGTTGAGTGTGAGGAGCTTTTTTCCAATCAAAGCCAGAGAATGCGTTGAAAACAGGCCAAATATATCTAAGGCTATAGGGTCTATAGTAAGGCTGGTGCCCCCTCTAGCGAGAACGCGTAGAACGACTAGAACGGCTTTCTTTTGTTCGGGCAATGCGAAAAAATGAACCGTTGGTTTCCTTTCAGAATTGATTGTGGATTGTTTTTACTAAGGTTTCTCGTTTTATTTTAGTTCACTATTCTCACGATCCTCAAAAAAATATTGTTTAAATATGTAGTAGACAAACATTTTCTATTATTTCAGTAAATGCTATTTATTTATTCTTCACTGATTAATAACTTGATATAGCTACGTAATCCTAAATGTAAACTATCACAGGCGTATAGGCTGTATATTGATGTTTACAAGTATAGTGTGGAAAGTTGACTGTTTTGACTAAAACCGAAGGGGATACTGCCTAATTGAGATGAGATTTAGAGAGGAAGACAGACCAGCGGCGAATAGTGGATCAATATTTCAAAATTGTGCGCATTTTCTAACAAGGCATTATCAAAAAAATCCAGCCTGCTATACTGTAAGACCCAAACAACTACAACATTAGATTTCATTTATATATAAATTCTTAATGTATTGGCGATAATGACATTTGACGAGGCTATAATGCAGTAACTGAGCACATTTGAGTAATTTAACAGATGCTCTTATCCAGAGCGAATTACACTACTGAGTATATATATTTTCATTCGTGCTTGTCCCCGATGGGAATCGAACCCAAAAGCCTGGCGTCCTAAAAGCCATGCTCTACCAACTGAGCCACACGGGAAAACATACTGTTGAAATGGAAAGATATTAGGTTGCTCCACATGCTCTCTGTCATATATATATATATATGTCCCTTCTATGATCAGTAAATTGCCTGGACCGGAATCCGGTGAATATTGAATCAGGCCGTTTTAAAACAAATATATATATTCGTATTAGTTATGGAACGATTGTAAAATAATTGGCACCATTAAATTATCACCAAATATAGCCTATCACTGGTAGCCTATTTGACAGAGGAAATGCCTTCCCTTCTTCCCCGCAGCAGAATACTATAGTTTACAGATGGCCGTAACTCTGCGGCCATGCAGCTCCGGGCTTTGGGGGAAGGTATTATGTGATCGGCTCGCGAGGCAGCAGCCAGGGAATTGAATAGAAGAACAGAAGCTGCAGCGCGCGGGGCTCAATGAATTATTGATAGAAATCTCTGCGTGACCAACAGCTTGAGCACAAAAAACGTCAGCTTGTCGCGGGTTAACCAGCTAGGCAAAATGTGGAGACAGGGCGCCCAGGCTTTTGTTCGTTGTTCGTTGTGCTGCAGGTGTAATGACGTAAATAAATATCACTGATTGAAAATAAAATTATGTGAAAGATGTGGTTGTAATACAATTCGAAATGCGGCATGTTTTTACTGTCCAGTGAATCACCTTATATAAAATAAATGTATATAGTATGCTTACAGGCGTATTAATAGGGATATAACCATTAACAACCATTACAGTAGCTGTTGGTCGTATACTAATTATTTGATACAACAGTTTCTACTGGAGGAAATAGAAAATCTCCAGGTGTCCTTTTCACTGCAGGGTCTCAGCACAGGGAAAATGGACCCTTCGCCAATTTATTAGTCTGGTCAAATCAAACGTGACACTTGACTCAAGCTTATTCCGCGCGCACTCACATTGCCGCATGCAATCAGGCTGTCCTGGTCCTGCCTGACACCTTGAGGTGCCTGCCACGGACCCGATAACATTCCCTGTTACAGTTAGCCTAGCCTACATCATTGACATGCAACTCACAAGTCCAGCTGAACTAACTTTACCAAATAAAGAATCACACGGGATAGTCGTCATGATTGAATTATGGACGGTTGAGATCGACCATGTGGACCTTATAGCCTCCTTAAGAATGAAGGAACGAGTGGATATATATAGTCACAATAAACAAATTAATAGGCCTATAGAGACATAAGAAAACCAACGTTTTATAATAATGCACCACTAGACTATCGAACATTTCCTTGTTTATATTTATGTATACTCTAGGCTAAGGCTTTTATTTAGATGTTTAAATAAAATGTCAGATATATTGAGATTTAGTGAACATTAGCTATGTCATAACCCTAGAACAATTCTTACAATAGAAACATGATCAGTAGGTCAATATCTTACCAAATGTCGTGAAAACATCAAAAGCGCCAATAGGCCACGTTTCATAATGTTTCACAATATTCCTCTGGCATCATTGTGAAGTTAGACACAAACTAAAAAGAGTTATTCAAAATCACATGTAACATTAAATGACATAGTTACATCTTTACTGAAGTAAAATTATGTTAATGTTATATATATATATATATATGGACACAGAAAACAAATGGAAACATGATTAACGAACAGAAACACAAGACCAAGCTCAGAATTAAGACAACACACATTCTTGTTTACTGTCACTCCTGTCTTTCAGTTCAGACATGTTAATGTCACTTTTTCAAACAAATCTGTTAGGCAGTGGATCAATGGCGATAATCCCCACAAGATTAAAAGGGCATTAATGCTGACAACAATAACATAAACGTGTGGACCCAGATCGCATTGATCTACAGAACCTGATCCGAAGCCGTTCCAGTAATGCTGACGAATCAGGCGGGGTGATACCCTCTTCCCATCACTGGGGCTATCTCTGCAGCGTCTCCTCTCCTAACACCCACATCAACCTATCCTCAGACCGAAGAATGTCTTGTTGGATTGACAGTGCACTTTGAGAAAGACTGAATTTAAACGTGTGTGTAAAGAGTATTATTGCAGCCTAAAATAACATGTTTTAAATGTGATTTTCCTTGTATTTAATGCATAAATTAAGAGTGACAGTGTGTGTGTGTGTGTGTGTGGGGGGGGGGGGGTTCCAACTCGGACCTGTTAGTTAGGCTCGATGTTTGCATATATTCGTATAAGGTGCTCTCATCCAGAAATGGGGACATTATTAATCAATTAATATTCAACATGTTCTCCTGTTTTATTGATTTTTGATATTTTAAAATCTACATTGAAGAGTGAAGTACACTATATATGTGTGTGTGTCGTTTCTATCTCATGTACACTGAAGCGGGAAATCCTTAATAATGACATTACAAATGCAGAGTAATAATAAATTAGTGTGTATTTATTCCTAATGTTGTAGTCGGCTAAACAAACAGCGGCCAGAGAACAGATCACCACACCAAGCCTTTTCCCTGTGTGCCTCCTCCCTTACAGGTACCAGTAGAGAGCACGCCATGATTGGGTCAAATGGGATGCATTGTCAGACACTGACAACATTGTGCACAGGGACTCAAAACTATGGTATGTCAAAAAACAATAAAGTAAATATGTAGTAATGCTCAACAGATACACATATACCTAGTATTATATACCTAGTATTATATACCTAGTATTATGTACCTAGTATTATATACCTAGTATTATATACCTAGTATTATATACCTAGTATTATATACCTAGTATTATGTACCTAGTATTATATACCTAGTATTATATACCTAGTATTATATACCTAGTATTATATACCTAGTATTATGTGTAGTTAGTAGTTGTGTGTTTAGTATGAAATCCCACTTGAATTGATTTAATGGGATTATTGGATTCATTTTATAAAGAATATATCCGGTGTTTAAATAAATGTTATGTTGTATTGGAAAGATCCAATTGTGGATAATAATCTTTAATCTGTGGTTTAAGGCCATTTTAAGGTAAACTAGACCTACTTATGATGAAAACACAACCGTTATTAACCCAGACATTTATCAGATAAAAAATGACGAGAGGGTTGTTTAGAAAAGTAAAGATTTATTTTTATTTTTATTTATTTTTGTCAGTAGGTAACGTGTGCATGGGTTCTTTGACAGTGCTAAGTTATCCAATGAGTTGACGAGTTCACGTTGCTTTGACATTAGCCAATTTTATAAACTACAACATAAAGATGAGTTTTTACTGAGCAACATGTGTTCTCTCTAACACAGTGTGTTTTCCAACCCCAAGTCTAAGATAACAGAAGGCTGAGTAGCAGTATTTCTCCTCTCCAGTTAAAGCAGTAGCTATTAGATCATCTGCTAGCCTGGTCTGACTGGCCACACAGTCCAACAGTGACCCTCTGTATCGCCTTGTCATCTTCCTGCTACACAGCTTGTGTAAAAAGGGCAAAGTTGATCCCCCCCCTGCTCTCTTCTAAAACCAAAAGTACACTGACTCACTCACTCTTGGTCACATGCAACCCCTGTCTGTCTATAGACAAAACCACTGAACCAAAACCATGCTTGGACATGTGAATTATGTAGTCATCAAACAAATGATGCTTTTCAGAATCTTACTGGCTTTGTGATTTTTTATTAATTAGGATATATCTGTCGGTCATATTCGACTTTGAAGCAACCGAAATGCTGGACACTTATATGTGGTCGATACAGGTCTTTAATGCGTCTGAAGTATCAGTTATTTCTGTATTATAAGTAGTATTGTAAAGAGTAATATAAGGAGTATCGTGAGAAGTATTATAAGGAGTATTACAATGAGTAATATACATAGTATTTTAGGCAGTATTATAAGGAGTATTATAATGAGTAATATACATAGTATTTTAGGCAGTATTATAAGGAGTATTATAATGAGTAATATACATAGTATTTTAGGCAGTATTATAAGGAGTATTACAATGAGTAATATACATAGTATTTTAGGCAGTATTATAAGGAGTATTATAATTGGTATTACATGGAGTACTATAATTAGCATTATACGTAGTAATATAAGGAGTATTATACAGAGTAATATAATGAGTAATATACAGAGTATTATACAGAGTATTATAATGAGTAATATACAGAGTATTATAAGGAGTATTAGGAGCATCATTTTAAGGATTATAATAAGTAATATTATAAGGAGTGTTATAAGGAGTATTGTGGGAAGTGTTATAAGGAGTGTTATAAGGAGTATTATGAGAAGTGTTATAAGGAGTATTATGAGAAGTGTTATAAGGGGTGTTATAAGGAGTATTATGAGAAGTGTTATAAGGGGTGTTATAAGGAGTGTTATAAGGAGTGTTATAATTAGTATTGTGAGGAGTATTATAATTAGTATTATGAGGAGTGTTATCAGGGGTGTTATAAGGGGTGTTATAAGGAGTATTATAATTAGTATTATGCGGAGTGTTATAAGGAGTGTTATAATTAGTATTATGAGGAGTATTATAATTAGTATTATGAGGAGTGTTATAAGGGGTGTTATAAGGGGTGTTATAAGGAGTATTATAATTAGTATTATGAGGAGTGTTATAAGGGGTGTTATAATTAGTATTATGAGGAGTATTATAATTAGTATTATGAGGAGTGTTATAAGGGGTGTTATAAGGGGTGTTATAAGGAGTATTATAATTAGTATTATGAGGAGTGTTATAAGGGGTGTTATAAGGGGTGTTATAAGGGGTGTTATAAGGAGTATTATAATTAGTATTATGAGGAGTGTTATAAGGGGTGTTATATGAGGAGTATTATGTTAGTATTATGAGGGTGTTATAAGGAGTGTTATAATTAGTATTATGAGGAGTATTATAATTAGTATTATGAGGAGTGTTATAAGGGGTGTTATAAGGGGTGTTATAAGGGGTGTTATAAGGAGTATTATAATTAGTATTATGAGGAGTGTTATAAGGGGTGTTATAATTAGTATTATGAGGAGTATTATAATTAGTATTATGAGGAGTGTTATAAGGGGTGTTATAATTAGTATTATGAGGAGTATTATAATTAGTATTATGAGGAGTGTTATAAGGGGTGTTATAAGGGGTGTTATAAGGAGTATTATAATTAGTATTATGAGGAGTGTTATAAGGGGTGTTATAAGGGGTGTTATAAGGGGTGTTATAAGGAGTATTATAATTAGTATTATGAGGAGTGTTATAAGGGGTGTTATAAGGGGTGTTATAAGGAGTGTTATAATTAGTATTATGAGGAGTGTTATAAGGAGTGTTATAAGGGGTGTTATAAGGGGTGTTATAAGGAGTATTATAATTAGTATTATGAGGAGTATTTCTCATAGAAAAGCTCAAAACGCTTCATCTTTTTGGGTCTGAGTTTATCCTGATGTGTGTGTGTGTATGTGTATGTGATGTGTGTGCGTGCGTGTGTGTGTGCGTGTTTGGTGTGTGTGTGTGTATGTGATGTGTGTGCGTGCTTGCGTACGTGTGTGTGTGTGTGCGCGTGTGGAACAGGATTTTATTCCCCCAAATCCCTCTGAGACTATTTCCTTATCAGTACAGTGACATCACTAAAAGTCAATGAGAGGGAGCTGTGATTGGTTGTTTCACAGAGCTAATAAATAAGTCTGGTTACGAACCTTTGGACTGTTGGCTGTGTGGACACTGTGATTCCTTGATAGGCTGCCGGGCTCCAACCATTATCCTGTTGATTAGAGAAAGAGGGAGACACTGTGTGTGTATTTTGTGTGTGTGTGTGTGTGTGTGTGTGTGTGTGTGTGTGTGTGTGTGTGTGTGCCTGCGTGCTTGCGTGTGAGGTAAACAACCTCACTATCCATCCTCAGTCTTTGATATGGTTGAATGCAGTGAAATGATGTCAGTTAGACTCTTTATGCAAATGTAAAAACTGAGTAGGAACTGTCTGCCTGTCTGTTGTTACAGGAAGGGTGTACCTGTCTGTTGTTACAGGAAGTGTCTGCCTGTCTGTTGTTACAGGAAGTGTCTGCCTGTCTGTTAGCAGGGACTGTCTGCCTGTCTGTTAGCAGGAACTGTCTGCCTGTCTGTTGTTAGCAGGAAGTGTCTGCCTGTCTGTTGTTACAGGAACTGTCTGCCTGTCTGTTGTTACAGGAAGGGTCTACCTGTCTGTTGTTAGCAGGAAGGGTCTACCTGTCTGTTGTTAGCAGGAAGGGTCTACCTGTCTGTTAGCAGGAAGTGTCTGCCTGTCTGTTGTTACCAGGAACTGTCTACCTGTCTGTTGTTACAGGAAGTGTCTGCCTGTCTGTTGTTACAGGAAGTGTCTGCCTGTCTGTTGTTAGCAGGAAGGGTCTACCTGTCTGTTGTTAGCAGGACGTGTCTGCCTGTCTGTTAGCAGGGACTGTCTGCCTGTCTGTTAGCAGGAACTGTCTGCCTGTCTGTTGTTAGCAGGAAGTGTCTACCTGTCTGTTGTTAGCAGGAAGTGTCTACCTGTCTGTTGTTAGCAGGAAGGGTCTACCTGTCTGTTGTTAGCAGGAAGTGTCTGCCTGTCTGTTAGCAGGAAGTGTCTGCCTGTCTGTTGTTACCAGGAACTGTCTACCTGTCTGTTGTTAGCAGGAACTGTCTGCCTGTCTGTTGTTAGCAGGAAGTGTCTGCCTGTCTGTTAGCAGGGACTGTCTGCCTGTCTGTTAGCAGGAACTGTCTGCCTGTCTGTTGTTAGCAGGAAGTGTCTACCTGTCTGTTGTTAGCAGGAAGTGTCTACCTGTCTGTTGTTAGCAGGAAGGGTCTACCTGTCTGTTGTTAGCAGGAAGTGTCTGCCTGTCTGTTAGCAGGAACTGTCTGCCTGTCTGTTGTTAGCAGGAAGGGTCTGCCTGTCTTTTGTTAGCAGGAAGTGTCTACCTGTCTGTTGTTAGCAGGAAGGGTCTACCTGTCTGTTGTTAGCAGGAAGGGTCTACCTGTCTGTTGTTAGCAGGAACTGTCTACCTGTCTGTTGTTAGCAGGAAGTGTCTGCCTGTCTAGCCTGTCTGTTGTTAGCAGGAAGTGTCTTCCTGTCTGTTAGCAGCAAGTGTGTTCCTATCTGTTGTTAGCAGGAAGTGTCTTCCTGTCTGTTAGCAGCAAGTGTGTTCCTATCTGTTGTTAGCAGGAAGTGTCTACCTGTCTTTTGTTAGTGCAGGAGCAAGTGTGTTCCTATCTGTTGTTAGCAGGAAGTGTCTGCCTGTCTGTTGTTAGCAGGAAGTGTCTACCTGTCTGTTGTTAGCAGGAAGTGTCTACCTGTCTGTTGTTAGCGGGAAAGGTCTACCTGTCTGTTGTTAGCAGGAAGTGTCTGCCTGTCTGTTAGCAGGAAGTGTCTGCCTGTCTGTTGTTAGCAGGAAGGGCCTACCTGTCTGTTGTTAGCAGGAAGGGTCTACCTGTCTGTTGTTAGCAGGAAGTGTCTGCCTGTCTGTTAGCAGGAAGTGTCTGCCTGTCTGTTGTTAGCAGGAAGTGTCTACCTGTCTGTTGTTAGCAGGAAGTGTCTACCTGTCTGTTGTTAGCAGGAAGTGTCTACCTGTCTGTTGTTAGCAGGAAGTGTCTACCTGTCTGTTGTTAGCAGGAAGGGTCTACCTGTCTGTTGTTAGCAGGAACTGTCTGCCTGTCTGTTGTTAGCAGGAAGTGTCTACCTGTCTGTTGTTAGCAGGAAGTGTCTTCCTGTCTGTTAACAGCAAGTGTGTTCCTATCTGTTGTTAGCAGGAAGTGTCTTCCTGTCTGTTAGCAGCAAGTGTGTTCCTATCTGTTGTTAGCAGGAAGTGTCTGCCTGTCTGTTAGCAGGAAGTGTCTGCCTGTCTGTTGTTAGCAGGAAGTGTCTACCTGTCTTTTGTTAGCAGGAAGTGTCTGCCTGTCTGTTAGCAGGAAGTGTCTGCCTGTCTGTTGTTAGCAGGAAGTGTCTGCCTGTCTTTTGTTGGTCAGTCAATCTCATCTAAGAGCTAGGAACTGCAGTACATTAAGGACATCTGCTAGCTAGCTAGGCTGGAGAGCTAAGAGCTACAGTACATTAAGGACATCTGCTAGCTAGCTAGGCCGGAGAGCTAAGAGCAGCAACATTATGCACTGACTGTGTTATTGGCATTCAGTACAGAGTACAGCAATGTCGAACTATTTCTCTGAAGGAATGTGTAAAACTACATATATTTGTATTTATTATGGATCCCCATTAGCTGTTGCCAAAGCAGCAGCTACTCTTCATGAGGTCCAGCAAAATTAATGAATTTTATACAATTTTAAAACATTACAATACATTCACAGGTTTTACAACACACTGTGTGCCCTCAGGCACCTACTCCACCACTACCACATTATCTACAGTACTAAATCCATGTGTATGTATAGTGCGTATGCTATCGTATGTGTGTGTGTGTGTGTGTGCGTGTGCATGTGTCTTTGCCAATGTTTGTGTTGCTTCACAGTCCCCGCTGTTCCATAAGGTGTTTTTTAATCTGTTTTTTTAAATCAAATTTTACTGCTGCATCAGTTACTTGATGTGGAATAGAGTTCCATGTTGTCATGGCTCTATGTAGTACTGTGTGCCTCCCATAGTCTGTTCTGGACTTGGGGACTGTGAAGAGACCTCTTGTGGCATGTCTTGTGCGGTATGCATGGGTGTCTGAGCTGTGTGCCAGTAGTTTAGACAGCTCGGTGCATTCAACTTGTCAATACCTCTCATAAATAAAAGTAGTGATGAAGTCAATCTCTCCTCCACTTTCAGCCAGGAGAGACTGACATGCATATTATTAATATTAGCTCTCTGTGTACATCCAAGGGCCAGCCGCGCTGCCCTGTTCTGAGCCAATTGCAATTTTTCGAAGTCCTTTTTTGTGGCACCTGACCACACGACTGGACAGTAGTCAAGGTGCGACAAAACTAGGGCCTGTAGGAGCTGCCTTGTTGATAGTGTTGTTAAGATGTAGTTGAGGTTTAGGGTTTAGTGAATGTTTTGTTCCATATACAATGCTTTTAGTTTTAGAAATATGTAGGGCTAACTTATTCCTTGCCACCAACTTTGAAACTAGCTGCAGCTCTTTGTTGAGTGTTGCAGTCATTTCAGTCGCTGTAGTAGCTGACGTGTAATAGTGTTGAGTCATCCGCATACATAGACACTCAGGCTTTACTCAAAGTCAGTGGCATGTCGTTAGTAAAAGTTGAAAAAAACCCAGGGGCCTAAACAGCTGCCCTGGGGAATTCCTGATTCTAACTGGGTTATATTTGATAGGCTTCCATTAAAGAACCCCCTCTGTGTTCTGTTAGACAAGTAACTCTTTATCCACATTATAGCAGGGGGTGTAAAGCCATAACACGTATGTTTTTCCAGAAACAGACGATGATCGATAATGTCAAAAGCTGCACTGAAGTCTAACAAGACAGCCCCCACAGTCATTTGATCATCGATTTCTCCTCAGCCAATCATCAGTCATTTTTATAAGTGCTATGCTTGTTGACTATTCTTTCACTCAAATATATTTCTGGAATTTACAGTATAGTAAACAGCCTTTAAGCGATATACAGTATACAGATGTTTTGAAATCAGAGGCCAGTGTCTTTTAGAGACATATTTTATTTCTCCTCTGGAATTTACAGAAACGGCCTTTTAAGGAATATAAAGTGATGCTTTAAAATCAGAGAGAAAAAGCGAGTGCTAGCCAGAAGTTTTTTTTTAGATAAGCTATGTATTGTCTTCTTAAAGCTTTCCTGATGTATAAAAGCTGATAAACGTGACCCTGCTGTGTTGTGTAACTACGCCTGGTCGGTTTTGTGTCTCTCTGTGTGTCCGTGTGTCTGTGAACAAGAGCAGACATCATTACTGCTTATGTTTCGTGGTAGAATATTGATCTATCTCCAGGACACCCTCCATCCTCCATGTCACTACTCTAGCCATCCTCTCCTTTATGAACTTATTGATTGCGTCCTCTAATGGCACCCTACTCCCTATTTAGTACACTTATTTTGACCAGGGCCAATAGGGCTTAGGGGCTTTGGTCAAAATTAGTGCACCGTATAAGACCGTAAAAGGGTACCACTTGGGAAGCAACCATACAGCTGATATCAGGCCTATTAGCTGACTTTACATTGCTGAATGTTAATTGGAATGTCATGTGAAGTAACTCTGACATGCTGTACTGATAACATGTTTTTATTGTTCTGTTCATCTTACTGTATATAGTTTTAAGGGTCCATGTTGAATCTAAGCATTATGTTAATTTGGGAGTAATTCTGAAAATACAGTGTCTTGTTGATGGTCTGAGAACAATAGAGGGATTCTCTCTCTTGTAGCTTGGTAGTAAGATAGACCTTATGAAAGGATAGCATGTCAATTCAAATCAATTTATATAGCCCTTCGTACATCAGCTGATATCTCAAAGTGCTGTACAGAAACCCAGCCTAAAACCTCAAACAGCAAGCAATGCAGGTGTAGAAGCACGGTGGCTAGGAAAAACTCCCTAGAAAGGCCAAAACCTAGGAAGAAACCTAGAAAGGAACCAGGCTATGAGGGGTGGCCAGTCCTCTTCTGGCTGTGCCGGGTGGAGATTATAACAGAACATGGCCAAGATGTTCAAATGTTCATAAATGACCAGCATGGTCAAATAATAATAATCACAGTAGTTGTCGAGGGTGCAGCAACTCAGCACCTCAGGAGTAAATGTCAGTTGGCTTTTCATAGCCGATCATTAAGAGTATCTCTACCACTCCTGCTGTCTCTAGAGAGTTGAAAACAGCAGGCCTGGGACAGGTAGCACGTCCGGTGAACAGGTCAGGATTCCATAGCCGCAGGCAGAACAGTTGAAACTGGAGCAGCAGCACGGCCAGGTGGACTGGGGACAGCAAGGAGTCATCATGCCAGGTAGTCCTGAGGCATGGTCCTAGGGCTCAGGTCCTCCGAGAGAGAGAAAGAAAGAGAGAAAGTGAGAATTAGAGAGAGCATACTTAAATTCACACAGGACATCGGATAAGGCAGGAGAAGTACTCCAGATATAACAAACTGACCCTAGCCCCCTGACACAAACTACTGCAGCATAAATACTGGAGGCTGAGACAGGAGGGGTCAGGAGACACTGTGGCCCCATCTGATGATACCCCTGGACAGGGCCAAACAGGAAGGATATAACCCCTCCTAGGGACGGCATGAAAGTGCACCAATAAGCCAGTGACTCAGCCCCTGTAATAGGGTTAGAGGCAGAGAATCCCAGTGGAGAGAAGGGAACCGGCCAGGCAGAGACAGCAAGGTCGGTTCGTTGCTTCAGAGCCTTTCCGTTCACCTTCACACTCCTGGGCCAGACTACACTCAATCATATGACCCACTGAAGAGATGAGTCTTCAGTAAAGACTTAAAGGTTGAGACCAAGTCTGCGTCTCTCACATGGGTAGGCAGACCATTCCATTAAAATGGAGCTCTATAGGAGAAAGCCCTGCCTCCAGCTGTTTGCTTAGAAATTCTAGGGACAATTAGGAGGCCTGCGTCTTGTGACCGTAGCGTACGTGTAGGTATGTACGACAGGACCAAATCAGAGAGATAGGTAGGAGCAAGCCCATGTAATGCTTTGTAGGTTAGCAGTAAAACCTTGAAATCAGCCCTTGCCTTAACAGGAAGCCAGTGTAGGGAGGCTAGCACTGGAGTAATATGAGGTTCTTGTCAGGATTCTAGCAGCCGTATTTAGCAATAACTGAAGTTTATTTAGTGCTTTATCCGGGTAGCCGGAAAGTAGAGCATTGCAGTAGTCTAACCTAGAAGTAACAAAAGCATGGATTCATTTTTCTGCATCATTTTTGGACAGAAAGTTTCTGATTTTTGTAATGTTACGTAGATGGGGAAAAAGCTGTCCTTGAAACAGTCTTGATATGTTCGTCAAAAGAGAGATCAGGGTCCAGAGTAACGCCGAGGTCCTTCACAGATTTATTTGAGACGACTGTACAACCATCAAGATGAATTGTCAGATTAAGATCTCATATAATCACTTTGCTGACCAGGGCAATGTTAATGCTGGGGAAAAAATGCAACCATTTAATGTGGTGAGCCAAACAAACAGTCCTTTCTGTTCTCGTTTATACATAAACACTCTTACTTGACATATAATAATATGTCATTACAGGCTCTAAAACATGTGGTTTACACTACAGTATGTAATGTCAGGCTCTAAAACATGTGGTTTACACTACAGTATGTAATTACAGGCTCTAAAACATGTGATTTACACTACAGTATGTAATGTCAGGCTCTAAAACATGTGGTTTACACTACAGTATGTCATTACAGGCTCTAAAACATGTGGTTTACACTACAGTATGTAATGTCAGGCTCTAAAACATGTGGTTTACACTACAGTATGTAATTACAGGCTCTAAAACATGTGATTTACACTACAGTATGTAATGTCAGGCTCTAAAACATGTGGTTTACACTACAGTATGTCATTACAGGCTCTAAAACATGTGGTTTACACTACAGTATGTAATGTCAGGCTCTAAATCATGTGGTTTAAACTACAGTATGTCATGTCAGGCTCTAAAACATGTGGTTTACACTACAGTATGTAATTACAGGCTCTAAAACATGTGATTTACACTACAGTATGTAATGTCAGGCTCTAAAACATGTGGTTTACACTACAGTATGTCATTACAGGCTCTAAAACATGTGGTTTACACTACAGTATGTAATGTCAGGCTCTAAATCATGTGGTTTACACTACAGTATGTCATGTCAGGCTCTAAAACATGTGGTTTACACTACAGTATGTAATTACAGGCTCTAAAACATGTGATTTACACTGCAGTATGTAATGTCAGGCTCTAAAACATGTGGTTTACACTACAGTATGTCATTACAGGCTCTAAAACATGTGGTTTACACTACAGTATGTAATGTCAGGCTCTAAATCATGTGGTTTACACTACAGTATGTCATGTCAGGCTCTAAAACATGTGGTTTACACTACAGTATGTAATTACAGGCTCTAAAACATGTGATTTACACTACAGTATGTCATTACAGGCTCTAAAACATGTGGTTTACACTACAGTATGTAATGTCAGGCTCTAAATCATGTGGTTTACACTACAGTATGTCATGTCAGGCTCTAAAACATGTGGTTTACACTACAGTATGTAATTACAGGCTCTAAAACATGTGATTTACACTACAGTATGTAATGTCAGGCTCTAAAACATGTGGTTTACACTACAGTATGTCATTACAGGCTCTAAAACATGTGGTTTACACTACAGTATGTAATGTCAGGCTCTAAAACATGTGGTTTACACTACAGTATGTAATGTCAGGCTCTAAAACATGTGGTTTACACTACAGTATGTAATTACAGGCTCTAAAACATGTGGTTTACACTACAGTATGTAATGTCAGGCTCTAAAACATGTGGTTTACACTACAGTATGTAATTACAGGCTCTAAAACATGTGATTTACACTACAGTATGTCATTACACAGGCTCTAAAACATGTGGTTTACACTACAGTATGTAATGACAGGCTCTAAAACATGTGGTTTACACTACAGTATGTAATTACAGGCTCTAAAACATGTGATTTACACTACAGTATGTAATGTCAGGCTCTAAAACATGTGGTTTACACTACAGTATGTCATTACAGGCTCTAAAACATGTGGTTTACACTACAGTATGTAATGTCAGGCTCTAAAACATGTGGTTTACACTACAGTATGTAATTACAGGCTCTAAAACATGTGATTTACACTACAGTATGTAATGTCAGGCTCTAAAACATGTGGTTTACACTACAGTATGTAATGTCAGGCTCTAAAACATGTGGTTTACACTACAGTATGTATGTCATCTAAAACAGGCTCTAAAACATGTGATTTACACTACAGTATGTCATTACAGGCTCTAAAACATGTGGTTTACACTACAGTATGTAATGTCAGGCTCTAAATCATGTGGTTTACACTACAGTATGTCATGTCAGGCTCTAAAACATGTGGTTTACACTACAGTATGTAATTACAGGCTCTAAAACATGTGATTTACACTACAGTATGTAATGTCAGGCTCTAAAACATGTGGTTTACACTACAGTATGTCATTACAGGCTCTAAAACATGTGGTTTACACTACAGTATGTAATTTCAGGCTCTAAAACATGTGGTTTACACTACAGTATGTCATGTCAGGCTCTAAAACATGTGGTTTACACTACAGTATGTAATTACAGGCTCTAAAACATGTGATTTACACTGCAGTATGTAATGTCAGGCTCTAAAACATGTGGTTTACACTACAGTATGTCATTACAGGCTCTAAAACATGTGGTTTACACTACAGTATGTAATGTCAGGCTCTAAATCATGTGGTTTACACTACAGTATGTAATGTCAGGCTCTAAAACATGTGGTTTACACTACAGTATGTAATGTCAGGCTCTAAAACATGTGGTTTACACTACAGTATGTAATTACAGGCTCTAAAACATGTGGTTTACACTACAGTATGTGATATCAGACTCTAAAACATGTGGTTTACACTACAGTATGTAATTACAGGCTCTAAAACATGTGATTTACACTACAGTATGTCATCAGGCACTACACACTACTAAATCATGTGGTTTACACTACAGTATGTAATGTCAGGCTCTAAAACATGTGGTTTACACTACAGTATGTAATGTCAGGCTCTAAAACATGTGGTTTACACTACAGTATGTAATTACAGGCTCTAAAACATGTGGTTTACACTACAGTATGTAATGTCAGGCTCTAAAACATGTGGTTTACACTACAGTATGTAATTACAGGCTCTAAAACATGTGATTTACACTACGGTATGTCATTACACACTCTAAATCATGTGGTTTACACTACAGTATGTAATGGCAGGCTCTAAAACATGTGATTTACACTACAGTATGTAATGTCAGGCTCTAAAACATGTGGTTTACACTACAGTATGTAATGTCAGGCTCTAAAACATGTGGTTTACACTACAGTATGTCATGTCAGGCTCTAAAACATGTGGTTTACACTACAGTATGTCATTACAGGCTCTAAATCATGTGGTTTACACTACAGTATGTAATTACAGGCTCTAAAACGTAGTTTACACTACAGTATGTAATGTCAGGCTCTAAATCATGTGGTTTACACTACAGTATGTAATTACAGGCTCTAGAACATGTGGTTTACACTACAGTATGTCATTACAGGCTCTAAAACATGTGGTTTACACTACAGTATGTCATTACAGGCTCTAAAACATGTGATTTACACTACAGTATGTAATGTCAGGCTCTAAAACATGTGGTTTACACTACAGTATGTAATGTCAGGCTCTAAAACATGTGATTTACACTACAGTATGTAATGTCAGGCTCTAAAACATGTGGTTTACACTACAGTATGTACATTACAGGCTCTAAATCATGTGGTTTACACTACAGTATGTCATTACAGGCTCTAAAACATGTGATTTACACTACAGTATGTAATGTGCTCTAAAACATGTGGTTTACACTACAGTATGTAATGTCAGGCTCTAAAACATGTGATTTACACTACAGTATGTAATGTCAGGCTCTAAAACATGTGATTTACACTACAGTATGTAATGTCAGGCTCTAAAACATGTGATTTACACTACAGTATGTAATGTCAGGCTCTAAAACATGTGGTTTACACTACAGTATGTAATTACAGGCTCTAAAACATGTGGTTTACACTACAGTATGTAATGTCAGGCTCTAAAACATGTTCGGACCAGACCAAAAATCAATGTCCGTGGACATGGAAATCAAGGATGGTTCGGACCAGACCAAAAATAGACGTCCAAAAGGCGTAGGCGTCGGTCCGTGCTTAATGAGGTGTAGCCTACCGTGTTGCCTAACTTTTCATTGTATGAATGCCCCAGTCTACGTGGTGGGCCTCGTATTTGTAAAACAGGCCGTTGTATTGACTTTATCAGTCCTGATTCCCGTGACTAATCATTGTGTCTATTTAAGCTCTGAATACCAGCTAACCAACTTTATCAGGAGGTATCGTGACTCTATTTGTAATGTGTTTACACAGCGGGAAATGTAGAAGTTTTTTTTTTTTTTTGTTGCTGTGATCAGCTTTGTCAAAAAAATGTATAGGATTCACACTTGAAACCACTGATCATAACCATTTAGCGCACGGGATGAATTTCCTGGACAGCAGTTGTAAGTAGACTGATTCCATATTAAAACCACTAGTAGACTGATTCCATATTAAAACCACTAGTAGACTGATTCCATATTAAAACCACTAGTAGACTGATTCCATATTAAAACCACTAGTAGACTGATTCCATATTAAAACCACTAGTAGACTGATTCCATATTAAAACCACTAGTAGACTGATTCCATATTAAAACCACTAGTAGACTGATTCCATATTAAAACCACCAGTAGACTGATTCCATATTAAAACCACTAGTAGACTGATTCTATATTAAAACCACTAGTAGACTGATTCCATATTAAAACCACCAGTAGACTGATTCCATATTAAAACCACTAGTAGACTGATTCCATATTAAAACCACTAGTAGACTGATTCCATATTAAAACCACTAGTAGACTGATTCCATATTAAAACCACTAGTAGACTGATTCCATGTTGTCCATTTCATTTTGACCTGTTGTGTTTTTAGGACATGTTGTTTGTTAACATGGCTATATGATTGGCCACCATTCAGGATAGGCTATTTGATTGGCCACCATTCAGGTTAGGCTATTTGATTGGCCAGCATTCAGGTTAGGCTATTTGATTGGCCACCATTCAGGTCAGGCTATTTGATTGGCCACCATCCAGGTTAGGCTATATGATTGGCCACCATTCAGGTTAGGCTATTTGATTGGCCACCATTCCGGTTAGGCTATATGATTGGCCACCATTCAGGTTAGGCTATATGATTGGCCACGATCCAGGTTAGGCTATTTGATTGGCCACCATTCAGGTTAGGCTATATGATTGGCCACCATTCAGGTTAGGCTATTTGATTGGCCACCATCCAGGTTAGGCTATTTGATTGGCCAGCATTCAGGTTAGACTATTTGATTGGCCACCATTCAGGTTAGGCTATTTGATTGGCCACCATTCAGGTTAGGCTATATGATTGGCCACCATCCAGGTTAGGCTATATGATTGGCCACCATTCAGGTTAGGCTATTTGATTGGCCACCATCCAGGTTAGGCTACATGATTGGCCACCATTCAGGTTAGGCTATATGATTGGAGAAACCTGCATGATGTAAAATGCATGATGTGTCCATCTCATTCCATTGTCATCCATTTTATCTCCAGCCTGAAGGCTACAGAAAAGGCCACCTAGTCTTTCTACCACATCCTGTATCTGCTACATGATTGATGTTAGATGATATTATTTTGACGGACTGTTAGTGGAGCGCAGCAGCGATGTATCCCTCCAATAGCACAGATGCATGCTGGGAATGGACAAGATTCGTATTTTGTGTCCCTTTGCCTTTGACTAAGTGGGCACTGCTTACCACAGGGCGGCATTAGTGCTCAACTAAAAAGCCCATATGGTTGAGATAAATTATTATTTTGGGTCCCTTTGACTAAGTGGGCACTGCTTACCACAGGGCGGCATTAGTGCTCACCTAAAAAGCCCATATGGTTGAGATAAATTATTATTTTGGGTCCCTTTGACAAAGTGGGCACTGCTTACCACAAGGCGGCATTAGTGCTCACCTAAAAAGCCCATATGGTTGAGATAAATTATTATAGTTAATAGGTTATATGTGTTTTTTTGGAGGTGTGTCTTGGTTCAGTTCAGCTCAGAAAATGTCGCCCTCGTCATTCTGCCACTGTAGGCAGCCGCCTAATCCTGACTAATAATGCCGTTCCAACTTCAACCGGTGGATCTCCCTATGCGCTTGGCAGTGTGCCAGTAGAAATGCATCACATCCTGATATACACTGGGTGTACGAAACCTTAGCAACACCTGCTCTGTCCATGTTATAGACAGACCAGTTGAATCCAGGTTAAAGCTATGATCCCTTAATTGATGTCGCGTGTTAAAACCACTTCAATCCATGTAGGTGAAAGAGAGGAGACTAAAAGGTTAAAGAAGGATTGTAGCCTAAGCATAATAGAATAATTTCATCATCATACAAAGGTGTTGGCCTTGGTGTTGTGGTTATATCGGGAAGCCTTGTTGATCAGTAATCTGAAGGAAACCTAGACAACAGTAGCCTATTGTGACATCATTTACGGCCATGACATGTAAATTGAGATTTGTTTTGATGCGATAGTCAGAATAGCAATAACAAATAGGCCAGGCTCCCATTTCTAGTACTCAAGATGAATCACAAAGACGAAAGTTTGCATCCACAGTGTGAATAGCCTTAGTAAAAAGGAATTGAAAGCCTTGACACTCGTGAGGCAGTTGCGTTCCAAAAAAAACTGCCCAAGAAAATTTTTTAAATACATAAAATAATTTATCTTTCGACCTGTCTGTATTTGATCATTTTCCTTCAATTTGCAAGTGGCTGAATGTATCTCTACCGGAGAAAGCATCCGTGCGAGCGAAACAGCGCCCCCCTCTGTCTCAATATGTGTAGGACATCTATCTGATGCTGTCTGGTCCAAAAGAGTAGGAAATTGTTGCCGCCCGTAACATTGAAGGCAAGGAAAGCCAGCGAGCATCTGGCCTCCCTTGATAAAAAAAAGTATAAAACATTTGCCAATCAGCATTGAGCTAGCTAAACTGTCCCTTTCCTGAATTAGCCATGGTTGGAGATAGGGATTTGGACTTGGGTTTTACTTAATTCTCCACACTGGCCAATGATTATAACGGAGATTTTGATCCAACCATTAATTCATACATTGTTGTGCCCCTGACCTGAGAGGATGGAAGTTCAATATGTAACTAGATGTAAAAGGCTAATGTTAACTAGCTAACGTTGCCCGTTAATGGAAGTTAGGCTAGCGATCAAACATTTTATCCAAGTGGCCTAGGACAAATAAAAGGATGTACTGTATGACAGAGGGATAGACTGTTTCCTCAACATGAAAGAGAGGAGGAAGGAATTGGCGTTTTTCTACATGTTTTTTACTTGCCTGAACTTGCACAGACACACACACACACACACACACACACACACACACACACACACACACACACACACACACACACACACACACACACACACACACACAGAAATCAGAACCACGGACAGCCACATCATATTTAGCTTACGTTGATTGGACTAAATCGTTTTGAGTGTATTTTTAATGGTCACTGTATTAGACTAAGCACAGGTGATTTGATGATGTCGAAATGTTGCTGGAATAAGTGATGTTTTCTTTGCGACTTGCAGTAACTCTCTGCGGTTCGAAATCAATAGTTGTTTAGTGGTCCGAAAATGTCTGAACCAGTAACTTGTTTGACCACGCTGTAGATCATGTTACTGTCTGTTACTGTACATGCAATATGCCTTGTGGACTTCACTGGACAGAGGTTGCTATCCGGTTTTGTCAGAAAACAAAAGGTGCGGTTGAATTCATTCTGCCACTCTGTTTTCCTATTGTCTCGGCCTTTAGGCCTATAGTACATATATATATATATATATATATCACTGTCGAAAGGCAAATGAATTAGTAGGTTAAAGAGAAAACCATGCAATTATCACAACACATACAGAATGCAAAGAGGGTGCAAAGCTGTCGTCAAGGCAAAGGGTGGATACTTTGAAGAATCTCCAATATAAAATATATTTTTTATTTATTTAACACTTTTCTGGTTACTACATGACTCCATATGTTTTATTTCATAGTTTTGATGTTTTCACTATTATTCTACAATGTAGAAAATTGTTTTTAAAAAATAAAGAAAAACCCTGGAATGAGAAGGTGTGTCCAAACTTTTCACTGGTACTGTAGACTGTAATATGTCTTATTTTTTATTTAATATTTTTTCTGGGGGGGGGGGGTACCCACGCACCGCTACTGTTGTCATGTTATGTGGCGCTTTATACAAATATATACAAAAGGATGTAGATTGAACACAACAATTAAAGACAACAATCACTGAAACAAGCTTAACACTGCAGCAAGCTTAACAATGAAACAAGCTTAACACTGTAACAAGCTTAACACTGCAACAAGCTTAACACTGTAACAAGCTTAACACTGCAACAAGCTTAACACTGTGACAAGCTTAACACTGTGACAAGCTTAACACTGCAACAAGCTTAACACTGCAACAAGCTTAACACTGTGACAAGCTTAACACTGTGACAAGCTTAACACTGCAACAAGCTTAACACTGCAACAAGCTTAACACTATGACAAGCTTAACACTGCAACAAGCTTAACAGATGTAACAAGCTTAACACTGCAACAAGCTTAATAGATGTAACAAGCTTAACACTGTAACAAGCTTAACACTGAAACAAGCTTAACACTGCAACAAGCTTAATAGATGTAACAAGCTTAACACTGTAACAAGCTTAACACTGTAACAAGCTTAACACTGAAACAAGCTTAACTCTGTGACAAGCTTAACACTGTGACAAGCTTAACATTGCAACAAGCTTAGTAGATGTAACAAGCTTAACACTGTAACAAGCTTAACACTGCAACAAGCTTAACACTGTAACAAGCTTAACACTGTAACAAGCTTAACACTGTAACAAGCTTAACACTGTAACAAGCTTAACACTGTAACAAGCTTAACACTGTAACACGCTTAACACTGTAACAAGCTTAACACTGCAACAAGCTTAACACTGCAACAAGCTTAACACTGCAACAAGCTTAACACTGTAACAAGCTTAACACTGTAACAAGCTTAACACTGCAACAAGCTTAACACTGCAACAAGCTTAACACTGTGACAAGCTTAACACTGTAACAAGCTTAACACTGCAACAAGCTTAACACTGAAACAAGCTTAACACTGCAACAAGCTTAACACTGTAACAAGCTTAACACTGTAACAAGCTTAACACTGCAACAAGCTTAACACTGCAACAAGCTTAACACTGCAACAAGCTTAACACTGAAACAAGCTTAACACTGTGATAAGCTTAACACTGCAACAAGCTTAACACTGCAACAAGCTTAACACTGCAACAAGCTTAACACTGTAACAAGCTTAACACTGTAACAAGCTTAACACTGCAACAAGCTTAACACTGTGACAAGCTTAACACTGCGACAAGCTTAACACTGCAACAAGCTTAACACTGAAACAAGCTTAACACTGTGACAAGCTTAACACTGTAACAAGCTTAACACTGTAACAAGCTTAACACTGCAACAAGCTTAACACTGCAACAAGCTTAACACTGCAACAAGCTTAACACTGAAACAAGCTTAACACTGTGACAAGCTTAACACTGCAACAAGCTTAACACTGCAACAAGCTTAATACTGCAACAAGCTTAACACTGAAACAAGCTTAACACTGTGACAAGCTTAACACTGAAACAAGCTTAACACTGTGACAAGCTTAACACTGTAACAAGCTTAACACTGTAACAAGCTTAGCACTGTAACAAGCTTAACACTGTAACAAGCTTAACACTGCAACACGCTTAACACTGTAACAAGCTTAACGCTGTGACAAGCTTAACACTGTAACAAGCTTAACACTGTAACAAGCTTAACACTGCAACAAGCTTAACACTGCAACAAGCTTAACACTGCAACAAGCTTAACACTGTGACAAGCTTAACACTGCAACAAGCTTAACACTGCAACAAGCTTAACACTGCAACAAGCTTAACACTGCAACAAGCTTAACACTGTAACAAGCTTAACACTGTAACAAGCTTAACACTGCAACAAGCTTAACACTGTGACAAGCTTAACACTGCGACAAGCTTAACACTGCAACAAGCTTAACACTGAAACAAGCTTAACACTGTGACAAGCTTAACACTGTAACAAGCTTAACACTGTAACAAGCTTAACACTGCAACAAGCTTAACAGTGCAACAAGCTTAACACTGCAACAAGCTTAACACTGAAACAAGCTTAACACTGTGACAAGCTTAACACTGCAACAAGCTTAACACTGCAACAAGCTTAATACTGCAACAAGCTTAACACTGAAACAAGCTTAACACTGTGACAAGCTTAACACTGAAACAAGCTTAACACTGTGACAAGCTTAACACTGTAACAAGCTTAACACTGTAACAAGCTTAGCACTGTAACAAGCTTAACACTGTAACAAGCTTAACACTGCAACACGCTTAACACTGTAACAAGCTTAACGCTGTGACAAGCTTAACACTGTAACAAGCTTAACACTGTAACAAGCTTAACACTGCAACACGCTTAACACTGCAACAAGCTTAATTTTTATGCACTGTTAAATATGTCAGTTTCTATATCCTGATAATATATATTGTCTGAACATGATCATTATTATTGCCTTTTTTCCCCCTAATAACTGGCCTAGGCTACCTACTGTTGTGTTATTGTGAAACATGAACGCTGTCTAATGATTGTGAAATAATCTATCATATCCAGATGGAATGGGGCGTTGTTTTTGAATCTGTTTTAATGAAGCCCTTTAGGTAAAAGACCCAGTTAGCAAGAAGACACTCACTATTGCCATTACAAGCATATCAGTGGTGTCACTCTGAGAGCATATTGTCAGTGAATACTGCCACCTTCTGGTAGAATCTTGTAAGTTCTGTTTTCTTTTGTTTGTTTCACATTTCACAGCAAGAGTGATGGGAGAGCTCGGTGGTGACAGAGAGAGAGAGCTCGTTGGTGACAGAGAGAGAGCTCGGTGGTGAGAGAGAGAGAGCTCGGTGGTGACAGAGAGAGAGAGCTCGGTGGTGAGAGAGAGAGAGCTCGGTGGTGACAGAGAGAGAGCTCGGTGGCGACAGAGAGAGAGAGCTCGGTGGTGACAGAGAGAGAGAGCTCGGTGGTGACAGAGAGAGAGAGCTCGGTGGTGAGAGAGAGAGAGCTCGGTGGTGACAGAGAGAGAGAGCTCAGTGGCGACAGAGAGAGAGAGCTCGGTGGCGACAGAGAGAGAGAGCTCGGTGGTGACAGAGAGAGAGAGCTCGGTGGTGACAGAGAGAGAGAGCTCGGTGGTGAGAGAGAGAGAGAGCTCGGTGGTGAGAGAGAGAGAGCTCGGTGGTGACAGAGAGAGAGAGAGCTCGGTGGTGAGAGAGAGAGAGCTCGGTGGTGACAGAGAGTGAGAGCTCGGTGGTGACAGAGAGAGAGAGCTCAGTGGTGACAGAGAGAGATAGCTCGGTGGTGACAGAGAGAGGGAGCTCGGTGGTGACAGAGAGAGAGAGCTCGGTGGTGACAGAGAGAGCCCGGTTGTGTCTGTCATAAAGAATCAACATACAAATGCGTTTTTCTATGAAAGGTGTAATACGCTATCCTTTCTAGGTTAACTGATGTCATGCTGTCGTTTCTTCATCTTTAGTCACACGAGGTTAACTCAGAACTAAGATGTGTTGCACATTAAGAACCTACAGTACAGAAAGAAGTCTGAATCCAATAGGTGCTCAATGGATGCCTTTTTTCTCAGCACCATGGACAGAGCCCACAGCATTCTGAATGGGCCGATGTTACCTGACGAGTTTTCTACTAAAGAAAGACTCAGAAATATTAACATTCGCAGATATGAATGTAGTCTACATGATCGTGTCACGGAAGCGAAGAGGCTGGTGGATAGTATATTATAGCAATGCCATGTTGTCAATGTCTTGTTTTTTAGGCTGTTAATTAACTTGTGTTCATTCTTCAAAAAAATGTGAGAATTTAACAAGAGAGAAAGAGGTAGAAAAATGATCCTGTTTCTATTCTATAAGGATCTTGGGCAGTCTCCCTATGTGTTGGCGATAAGGATCAGAGGATAGGAGATGCCTGGATAGACCTTGTGTTTATTGCAAAATAGTTTTGTACTCAATTGAGTTCTAAACCTGATTCATATTGATCTCTCTCGGTCTCAATTGTGCATACTTAATTCAGGGAGGTAATCAAATCAACCCAGGCCGGCGGTGATGAGTGACAGGGATACAGTGCCAGGGATACAGATACAGGGATACATATACAGGGATACAGATACAGGGATACATATACAGGGATACAGATACAGGGATACAGATACAGGGATACAGATACAGGGATACAGTGACAGGGATACAGATACAGGGATACATATACAGGGATACAGATACAGGGATACAGATACAGGGATACAGATACAGGGATACAGTGACAGGGATACAGATACAGGGATACATATACAGGGATACAGTGACAGGGATACAGATACAGGGATACAGTGACAGGGATACAGATACAGGGATACAGATAGAGGGATACAGTGACAGGGATACAGTAACAGGGATACAGTGACAGGGATACAGATACAGGGATACAGATACAGGGATACAGTGCCAGGGATACAGTGCCAGGGATACAGTGACAGGGATACAGTGACAGGGATACAGATACAGGGATACATATACAGGGATACAGATACAGGGATACAGATACAGTGATACATATACAGGGATACAGTGACAGGGATACAGATACAGGGATACAGATACATACAGGGATACAGATACAGGGATACAGATACAGGGATACAGTGATACCAGGGATACAGTGCCAGGGATACAGCAGTGCCAGGGATACAGTACCAGGGATACAGTGCCGGGGATACAGTGACAGGGATACAGTGACAAGGATACAGTGCCAGGGATACAGTGACAGGGATACAGTAACAGGGATACAGTGGCAGGGATACAGTGACAGGGATACAGATACATGGATACAGTAACAGGGATACAGATTCAGGGATACAGTGGCAGGGATACAGTGACAGGGATACAGTGCCAGGGATACAGATACAGGGATACAGTGGCAGGGATACAGTGGCAGGGATACAGTGACAGGGATATAGTGCCAAGGATACAGATACAGGGATACAGTGGCAGGGATACAGTGGCAGGGATACATTGACAGGGATACGGTGCCAAGGATACAGTGACAGGGATACAGATACAGGGATACAGATACAGGGATACAGTGACAGGGATACAGTTGCAGGGATATAGTGACAGGGATACAGTGCCAGGGATACAGATACAGGGATACAGTGGCAGGGATACAGTGACAGGGATACAGATACAGGGATACAGTTGCAGGGATATAGTGACAGGGATACAGTGCCAAGGATACAGTTACAGGGATACAGATACAGGGATACAGTGGCAGGGATACAGTGACAGGGATACAGTGATGGTTATATACAGAATAATGGTTATATAGAAAATAATATGCATAATAATGGTCATATACAGTGGATGCAGATGCCAAGGATACAAGGATCTTTGGAAAACCAAGGATTGATTGAAGGGCTAAAAGGACGGATAAAAGATATGATTCATTCATGTCAGCCGGTATATTAATAAAAAACAGAAAATACTACATTTAAATGATTTATTCCATATGAAGGGTTGTGATTTCAGGCAGTATATTTCATTGTCTTTTGATCACGGCACATTATGAGTAATGCTACGTGTGTTTTTTCTTGTGTCAGTCCGTCGGCTTGTTTGCTAGTCTGTGTGTGTACTTTTGTGTGGGAGGCATGGCAACCATCTTGCAACGGAATGTTGACATTTGATGACATACTTCCTCTGTCAACAAAGAGAAGCTATTTCTTTATCCTTTATCTTCAACCGCATTCCTAGCCCACAGACTGAAGACTACTGTATGGGTAGTGTTGGGTTGTAGCCTGCTGACTGAAGACTACTGTAGGGGTAGTGTTGGGTTGTAAACCCACAGACTGAAGACTACTGTATGGGTAGTGTTGGGTTGTAGCCTGCTGACTGAAGACTACTGTAGGGGTAGTGTTGGGTTGTAGCCCACAGACTGAAGACTACTGTATGGGTAGTGTTAGCCTGCTGACTGAAGACTACTGTAGGGGTAGTGTTGGGTTGTAGCCTGCTGGGTTGTAGCTGTATGGGTAGTGTTGGGTTGTAGCCCACATACTGAAGACTACTGTATGGGTAGTGTTGGGTTGTAGCCTGCTGACTGAAGACTACTGTATGGGTAGTTTTGGGTTGTAGCTCACAGACTGAAGACTACTGTATGGGTAGTGTTGGGTTGTAGCCTGCTGACTGAAGACTACTGTATGGGTAGTGTTGGGTTGTAGCCCACAGACTGAAGACTACTGTATGGGTAGTGTTGGGTTGTAGCCCACAGACTGAAGACTACTGTATGGGTAGTGTTGGGTTGTAAACCCACAGACTGAAGACTACTGTATGGGTAGTATTGGGTTATAAACCCACAGACTGAAGACTACTGTATGGGTAGTGTTGGGTTGTAGCCCACAGACTGAAGACTACTGTATGGGTAGTGTTGGGTTGTAGCCCACAGACTGAAGACTGCTGTATGGGTAGTGTTGGGTTGTAGCCCACAGACTGAAGACTACTGTATGGGTAGTGTTGGGTTGTAGCCCACAGACTGAAGACTACTGCATGGGTAGTGTTGGGTTGTAGCCTGCTGACTGAAGACTACTGTATGGGTAGTGTTGGGTTGTAGCCCACAGACTGAAGACTACTGTATGGGTAGTGTTGGGTTGTAGCTCACAGACTGAAGACTACTGTATGGGTAGTGTTGGGTTGTAGCCAACAGACTGAAGACTACTGTATGGGTAGTGTTGGGTTGTAGCCCACATACTGAAGACTACTGTATGGGTAGTGTTGGGTTGTAGCCTGCTGACTGAAGACTACTGTATGGGTAGTGTTGGGTTGTAGCCTGCTGACTGAAGACTACTGTATGGGTAGTGTTGGTTTGTAGCCCACAGACTGAAGACTACTGTATGGGTAGTGTTGGGTTGTAGCCTGCAGACTGAAGACTACTGTATGGGTAGTGTTGGGTTGTAGCCTGCTGACTGAAGACTACTGTAGGGGTAGTGTTGGGTTGTAGCCCACAGACTGAAGACTACTGTATGGGTAGTGTTGGGTTGTAGCCCACAGACTGAAGACTACTGTATGGGTAGTGTTGGGTTGTAGCCCACAGACTGAAGACTACTGTATGGGTAGTGTTGGGTTGTAGCCTGCTGACTGAAGACTACTGTAGGGGTAGTGTTGGATTGTAGCCCACAGACTGAAGACTACTGTATGGGTAGTGTTGGGTTGTAGCCCACATACTGAAGACTACTGTATGGGTAGTGTTGGGTTGTAGCCTGCTGACTGAAGACTACTGTATGGGTAGTGTTGGGTTGTAGCCTGCTGACTGAAGACTACTGTATGGGTAGTGTTGGGTTGTAGCCTGCTGACTGAAGACTACTGTATGGGTAGTGTTGGGTTGTAGCCTGCTGACTGAAGACTACTGTAGGGGTAGTGTTGGGTTGTAGCCCACAGACTGAAGACTACTGTATGGGTAGTGTTGGGTTGTAGCCCACATACTGAAGACTACTGTATGGGTAGTGTTGGGTTGTAGCCTGCTGACTGAAGACTACTGTATGGGTAGTGTTGGGTTGTAGCCTGCTGACTGAAGACTACTGTATGGGTAGTGTTGGGTTGTAGCCTGCTGACTGAAGACTACTGTATGGGTAGTGTTGGGTTGTAGCCTGCTGACTGAAGACTACTGTATGGGTAGTGTTGGGTTGTAGCCTGCTGACTGAAGACTACTGTATGGGTAGTGTTGGGTTGTAGCCTGCTGACTGAAGACTGCTGTATGGGTAGTGTTGGGTTGTAGCCTGCTGACTGAAGACTACTGTATGGGTAGTGTTGGGTTGTAGCCTGCTGACTGAAGACTGCTGTATGGGTAGTGTTGGGTTGTAGCCTGCTGACTGAAGACTACTGTATGGGTAGTGTTGGGTTGTAGCCTGCTGACTGAAGACTACTGTATGGGTAGTGTTGGGTTGTAGCCCGCAGACTGAAGACTACTGTATGGGTAGTGTTGGGTTGTAGCCTGCTGACTGAAGACTACTGTATGGGTAGTGTTGGGTTGTAGCCCACAGACTGAAGACTACTGTACCCACAGACTGAAGACTACTGTATGGGTAGTGTTGGGTTGTAGCCCACAGACTGAAGACTACTGTCTGGGTAGTGTTGGGTTGTAGCCTGCTGACTGAAGACTACTGTATGGGTAGTGTTGGGTTGTAGCCTGCTGACTGAAGACTACTGTATGGGTAGTGTTGGGTTGTAGCCTGCTGACTGAAGACTACTGTATGGGTAGTGTTGGGTTGTAGCTCACAGACTGAAGACTACTGTATGGGTAGTGTTGGGTTGTAGCCCACAGACTGAAGACTACTGTATGGGTAGTGTTGGGTTGTAGCCTGCTGACTGAAGACTACTGTATGGGTAGTGTTGGGTTGTAGCCTGCTGACTGAAGACTACTGTATGGGTAGTGTTGGGTTGTAGCCTGCTGACTGAAGACTACTGTATGGGTAGTGTTGGGTTGTAGCCTGCTGACTGAAGACTACTGTATGGGTAGTGTTGGGTTGTAGCTCACAGACTGAAGACTACTGTATGGGTAGTGTTGGGTTGTAGCCTCACAGACTGAAGACTACTGTATGGGTAGTGTTGGGTTGTAGCCTGCTGACTGAAGACTACTGTATGGGTAGTGTTGGGTTGTAGCCTGCTGACTGAAGACTACTGTATGGGTAGTGTTGGGTTGTAGCCTGCTGACTGAAGACTACTGTATGGGTAGTGTTGGGTTGTAGCTCACAGACTGAAGACTACTGTATGGGTAGTGTTGGGTTGTAGCCCACAGACTGAAGACTACTGTATGGGTAGTGTTGGGTTGTAGCCTGCTGACTGAAGACTACTGTATGGGTAGTGTTGGGTTGTAGCCTGCTGACTGAAGACTACTGTATGGGTAGTGTTGGGTTGTAGCCTGCTGACTGAAGACTACTGTATGGGTAGTGTTGGGTTGTAGCCTGCTGACTGAAGACTACTGTATGGGTAGTGTTGGGTTGTAGCTCACAGACTGAAGACTACTGTATGGGTAGTGTTGGGTTGTAGCTCACAGACTGAAGACTACTGTATGGGTAGTGTTGGGTTGTAAACCCACAGACTGAAGACTACTGTATGGGTAGTGTTGGGTTGTAGCCTGCTGACTGAAGACTACTGTAGGGGTAGTGTTGGGTTGTAGCCTGCTGACTGAAGACTACTGTATGGGTAGTGTGAGTGGCTTTTCCACAATACATCTTGCAACCCAAACAAATGGTTGCTCTGAAATTGTCTGGACACATGGTAGAATGAGGTAAAATATGTTGTTGTTGGTGTGTACTACATTTAAAGGGGATTTTGACTTCAGATTTAATAATGATAGAAATCTACGATTTATTTTGACTCTGCAGGTTTTACGTCAATAATCATGTTGCTCTTTATAGCACATACAGTTCATTCAGAAAGTATTCAGACCCCTTGAATTTTCCCACATTTTATTACGTTACAACCTTATTCTAAAATGGATTAAATCGTTTTTTTTCCCCACAACACCCCATAATGACAAAGCAAATAAAAAACATTTACATAAGTATTCAGGCCCTTTACTAGGTACTTTGTTGAAGCACCTTTGGCAGCGATTACTGCCTCCAGTCTTCTTGGGTATGACGCTACAAGCTTGGCACACCTGTATTTGGGGAGTTTCTCCCATTCTTCTCTGCAGATCCTCTCATGCTCTGTCAGGTTGGATGGGGAGCGTCACTGCACAGCTATTTTGAGGTCTCTCCAGAGATGTTCGATCAGATTCAAGTCTGGGCTCTGGCTGGGCCACTCAAGGACATTCATAGACTTGTCCTGAAGCCACTCCTGCGTTGTCATGGCTGTGTGCTTAGGGTTGTTGTCCTGTTGGAAGGTGAACCTTCACCCCAGTCTGAGGTCCTGAGTGCACTGAAGCAGGTTTTAATCAAGGATCTCTCTGTACTTTGCTCTGTAGATCTTTCCCTCGATCCTGACTAGTCTCCCAGTCCCTGTCGCTGAAAAACTTCCCCACAGCATGATGCTGCAACCACCATGCTTCACCGTAGAGATGGTGCCAGGTTTTCTCCAGACAGGACGCTTGGCATTCAGGACAAAGAGTTCTTGTTTCTCATGGTCTGAAAGTCCTTTAGGTGCCTTTTGGCAAATTCCAAGCGGGCTGTCATGTGCCTTTTACTGAGGAGTGGCTTCCATCTGGCCACTCTACCATAAAGGCCTGATTGGTGGAGTGCTGCAGAGGTGGTTGTCCTTCTGGAAGGTTCTCCAGTCTCCACAGAGGAACTCTGGAGCTCTGTCAGAGTGACCATCGGTTCTTGGTCACATCCCTGACCAAGGCCCTTCTTCCCCGATTGCTCAGTTTGGACCGGGCGGACAGCTCTAGGAAGACTCTTGGTGCTCCCAAACTTCTTCCATTTAAGAATGATGGAGGCCACTGTGTTCTTGGAGACCTACAATGCTGCAGACATATTTTGTTACCCTTCCCTAGATCTGTGCCTCAACACAATCCTGTCTCAGAGCTCTACGGATAATTCCTTCGACCTCATGGCTTGGTTTTTCCTCTGACATGCACTGTCAATTGTGGGACCTTATATAGACAGGTGTATGGCTTTCCAAATCATGTCCAATCAATTGAATTTAGCACAGGTGGACTCCAATCAAGTTGTTGAAACATCTCAAGGATGATCAATGGAAACAGGATGCACCTGAGCTCAATTTCGAGTCTCATAGCAAAAGGTCTGAATACTTATCTAAATAAGGTGTTTCTGTTTTTTAAATATATTTGCAAAAATTCTAAAAAACAGTTTTCTCTCTGTCATTATGGGGTATTGTGATGTCATTATGGGGTATTGTGATGTCATTATGGGGTATTGTGATGTCATCATGGGGTATTGTGATGTCATCATGGGGTATTGTGATGTCATCATGGGGTATTGTGTGTAGATTGATATGAACAGAAATGCATAAGGCTGTAATGTAACAAATTGTGGAAAAAGTCAAAGGGCCTGAATACTTTTCGAATGAACTGTAGAAATGCTTGACTTGCATGAAGCAAATTATATAAACATGCAGAAAACGTTAACACACGCACACACACACACACACACACACACACACACACACACACACACACACACGCACACACACGCACACACACGCACACACACACTAGTCATATAGGGTCTGTTATAAGTTTATACGATTGTTATAAGTTTATTGAGACTTACCTAAGACATGTCTGTTCTACCTCACCCAAGATCACATCTTCATCTCTCTCTCTCTGTAGGATCATTCCTACATATGACTACTAATATATTCTATCTCTTCTTCCTCTTCTTCTTCTTCTTCCTCACACCCTACCCTGTGTTTTGTCTTCCCTTCCCTCCCTTCCCTCCTAAAGCGTGCAAAAGAAAAGAACAAGACCCAAGCAAGGAAAGGAACAATACACCAAAGAAATCCCGGCTGGTTTTTACTGACCTGCAACGTCGCACCCTGCTGGCCATCTTCAAGGAGAACAAGCGTCCGTCCAAAGAGATGCAGATGACCATCTCTCAGCAGCTGGGACTGGAACTCACCACCGTCAGCAACTTCTTCATGAACGCCCGCAGGCGCAGCCTGGACAAATGGATGGACGAGGGGAGTCCGGGAGGAGCCTCCACAGCCTCCAGCTCTTGTACCAAAGTGTGATGGATGGGTTCGGGGACGGTTAGGTGAGGGTTGGGGTTGATGGGTGGGGTGAGGGGCTGAGGGGGGGAGGGGGCACCGCTGGGAAAACCAAAACGTTTTACATTTGATTTTTGAGGTTAAAAAAAGGAAAGGGGTTGTTTACTGGCTGATTTAGCAAAAAATAAATCAGATCCATTTATAAAACATCGATGAAGCACTATAGAGTAATATAGAGTAATCCCCCCCCCCCCCACCCTCCTTGCACACTGCCTGAATGATACCACCAGTCCAAGGCTATTCCTGACTAATGTCTATCTATAGCTTTATTATAATGAAACACAGTTAATCTGCCCTATTCTAGTTTTTTTTTTTTTATCTCACTCAAAACATTAGCCCATAAAAACCAAAGACCAAGTATAATATGCTAACATATATATTATGTAAATTATCTATATGTAATATTGGATTGAAACCACAGGGTTAGCTAACCCACCAAAGACAGAATGTCCTAGCCATCTCCCGGTAAAGGACTTCTTTGAGATCGTCATATAGAATACTTATATTAAGAAAAGAATCATAATAATTGCCTCCAAATACCTAGTATTATCTCCAATGATGGAGACAAGTTCTGATATGTTTTGGATGAATGTTGTTGACACAAGTCAAGGTAAACAAAATGCCAAAAGCAGAAAAGACTGACTTACCCATGTCAATGGAATAATAATTTGTTTAGCCAGCTTTACAATTTAGTTGTGCAATCCTTTCCCCAGGAACTGAGAACAGAGGGCAGAGAAATCCTGTATAGATGTGGTCTACCTCTAGTTAGCCTGCTATTTCCCTGGAGGTTTTTCCCCCCCCAGAAAACCCAGAATTAAACAGGAAATCCGAAACCCTCTATCCATGATTTCTGGGAAAACCTGATAATTTTGAGAAAGTAGCCCTAGTGTGATTTCATAACTTGAGAACAGACCAATAGACAGCAAGTAGAGAGAGGCATGATGTTAGAGAGGATGGCTGAGACGTCATCAACATCATCAGAGAATCTTCTGAGGGGAGAGGAAGGTTTAGGACTTAGAGACATTTCCACAGCCAGCTACTGGCAAGTATGCAAGCACAACACATGACCAACACACACACGACCGACACACACACACACACACACACACACACACACACACACACACACACACACACACCATTGACTCTTTACACTGTAGCTCTCCCTCAACATATGTAGTGGTCTGTGACGTATGTGAGCACAATCTTGAAGCACATTTTATTTGCAATAGAACTGGAGCTGCAGCTCAATGTAGAATGTTCTTCACATATTAGAAAACTCAGGATGCCATTTCTAAACAGCGGCTGAAGAACACTGACTACTACTACTAATACTACTAATACTACTAATACTACAACTACTACTATACTACTAATACTACAACTACTACAACTACTACTAATACTACAATGACTACTAATACTACAACAACAACTACTAATACTACTAATACTACAACTACTATTAATACTACAACAACAACTACTAATACTACAACAACAACTACTACAACTACTACTATACGACCCACTCTTGCACACACACAGTATAGTACTATACTCTCTATAGTATAATCACAACAGACCACACATGTCCAAATAAACACTAAGTAGGACAGTAGGCCACAACCCTGAGGAGCCATTTCCCCTGTTTCCTAACTTTGTATTATAGAAGCTTTCTGGTAAGACTAAAGTTATTATTCTACCCTGGCATAACATGGTTTATCTCAACATAGTAACCATCAATTCTATTTTAATGACAATATCAATCAACTGCTCTAACCTCCACTAGTCTCCACTAGTCTTCACTAACATCCACTAGTCTCCACTAACCTCTACTAGCCTCTACTAGCCTCTACTAGTCTCCACTAGTCTCCACTAACCTCCACTAGTCTCCACTAATCTCCACTAGTCTCCACTAACCTCCACTAGTCTCCACTAACATCCACTAGTCTCCACTAACCTCTACTAGCCTCTACTAGCCTCCGCTAGTCTCCACTAACCTCCACTAATCTCCACTAATCTCCACTAGTCTCCACTAGTCTCCACTAGTCTTCACTAACATCCACTAGTCTCCACTAACCTCTACTAGCCTCTACTAGTCTCCACTAGTCTCCACTAGTCTCCACTAACCTCTACTAGTCTCCACTAGTCTCCACTGGACTTTACTAGTCTCCACTAGTCTCCACTGGACTCTACTAGTCTCTACTGGACTCTACTAGTCTCTACTGGACTCTACTAGTCTCTACTGGACTCTACTAGTCTCCACTAGTCTCCACTGGACTCTACTAGTCTTCACTAGTCTCCACTAAACTATACTAGTCTCCACTAGTCTCCACTAGTCTCCACTGGACTTTACTAGTCTCCACTAGTCTCCACTGGACTCTACTAGTCTCTACTGGACTCTACTAGTCTCCACTAGTCTCCACTGGACTCTACTAGTCTTCACTAGTCTCCACTAAACTCTACTAGTCTCCACTAGTCTCCACTGGACTCTACTAGTCTTGTAGAGGCAACACCCTGGGCGCCAGGCTAAGAAAGAAACAGACCAAGAAACAAACCGGGAAGAGTGTGTCTGTGCCCCAAATGGCACCCTATACCCTATATAGTGTATTACTTTTAGTGCACTATGTAGGGAATAGGGTGCAATTTGGGACGCAGGCCCAAGAGTCTGCTTCTTAACTGCTGTGCTGATACTCCACCTGTATGATACACCAATGATTATTGTCCACTTAACACAGTAGCAATCATTCATTATATTACACATTCTGTAAATATATACAACCTCCTACTTTTCTAGTCAACCCCACACATAAGATCTTTAGAGTTCAATCATGTCAAACTCGTCTATCCTTCTATCAGCCATCGATGAAACAACCAAAGCATAAAGTCCGGTAAGCAGCCCCTTGTCCAGTAGAACACAGGTTTTTCGTGATATATAAAGTGAGCCGAAGGCTTGACGGACCAGAAATGGACACTTGAGACTTTTTTCTATTTATTGACAAATCAAAACCAAAGAAACTTTTTCTGCACCTAACTGTTCTACAACAAAACTGTTCTAAAGAGGATGATAATTATAAATGTGAGCAGCGATGATGATGATGATGATGAAGAAGAAGAGGAATAGGAGGAGGACAGACATCAGGGGGAACGGAGAAGTAGCTTTGTTCTGTTCTGATTGGTCAGGACATTTTAAGGGGAAGCAGGATGAGACTGAAAGGGTTTAAAACACGCGGGGGGAAACCACGCCGCTGCGGCAGCTGTTTCCTAAGGCAGAATGACGCGTCTCTGAAAGTTGGAAGGTTGTCTTTAACGTGTGCCTATGCAGTTTTTCAAGAAAAATGGAAAAGAACAACGAAAACCTCATCAGCTACAAAACCAAAGATTCATAATTATTCCTACAGAGGTTTTCCCCCAAAGTTTATTTTCCTGACAATGTCGACCACACATACAGCCACATACGTATACATGCATGCACACTGTATAGCTAGCGCTACCCAGTACATGCATGCATATTAGTACATGTATGTGTGATTTTAAGGGTACGCTCCTTCTTCAACATGACACTGTGTGATTCAGTAGGCATGATACATCCTCTCCATCACTCCCCTTCACTGGACACTGACTACCTCGGTTTCTCCGTCTGTCCAGTCCACTAGGGAACATCATGCCCGGAGGATTCAGGTGTATCTGTCACTGCAGTATGTAGAGAAACATGATTCTGTGAAACTATGTGAAACTACAGTACACACCAAAGTTAACTGGTGTACAGCACACCACAATTCTTCCAGTTCCACTAACTACCGTGCTGTTGTACTCAGACTCACATGTGGTAGACTACACACATCTCTCTCTCTCTCTCTCTCTCTTTCTCTCTCTCTCCCTCCCTCTCCCTTTCCCTCTCTCTCATCTATTCAACTCACTCTCCAGTCCACTGCTGAATCACAGCGTCCGTGTTAGTGAAGGAGGGTACAGTAGGGGACAGAGGGGTTGGGTGCTCATAGGCACATCCTGTATGACTTCAGTTCTTTTTGGGGAAAACAAACTCTACTACTCCACACGTTCACAATAAGCAAAACCAAAAATACAAAACAGACTAGTAGTTCAACCTTTTGAGAGAAACTGCTCAAATATCGGTCAAATAGCTTTATCCTTTCCTAGTTGTCTCTCTGTGAGGCTTCTGGTACAAAGATGCTCCGCCACGGCCCTAGCTCTCCTGGTCCTGGTCCTGGCCCTGAGGCTCGGAGCCTGGCGGAGTCCACTTTCATACTCAGTCTGGTCTTGAGGAACATGTACCAACCATGGGTATGAAACTAAAATCCAAAGAGGTTTTCATTGCTTGTCTTTAGTGCTTACGTTCATTTGCCAATGCCTAATGTACAATTATGTTGTCTCTCTTAGGTTTATGTAATATATGATTTTATTTATGTAATTTATATTTGTTTTTAATTAATTGAGAATTCATTTAAAATTGCCAAATCTCACTTGGAACCCTTTACCCTGATAAGTTTGCCAAGGTTTACATTGTTTGTCCTGTTTTCTTTTGCTGACACTGTCAAACTATTTATGAGGTGTGTTAGTACACATGATAGTTTTTTACTTAATTATTTAATGTTATTTAATTAGATGTAATTTGTTTTGGGGGGGGTGAATATTTATGGTTAGAGAATCAAAGATGCAGTGCTATGTCCTACCCACGTTAATTTATTATTAGTGAGTTTACTTTAAAAAGCAACAGAGGGTGTTCAATTGTTTAGTGAATAATGACAGAACAATATTTAAAAAATGTAGTAATGTCAGGGTAGTTGTAATGATGAATGTCACCATTATATTATTATAAAACACATTTAGCTCAATCTTTTTCCTAATATAGATTTTTTTTTCCATTAACTTTATTCTTCCTGATGAAAACAATCTGTTGATTTAAAAGATAATGAATGAGCACTGCATTGTTTTTTTTGAAAATCCTTCTGTGATTTATGATTAATTAATTAATTTGTTTTTCATTTGCGAGTCCTTTTGCATTAATTTTGTTTACCAGTGACGGACAAGCAATGAATTTCAGACTGATGTTTGTGCCACTGATAGAGGAGGGTAACACGTTGATTGAGACAAGTCAGACTCACCAAAGATAACTGGAACACTTGAGAGGTTGGTCGTTGTTTCACTTGATAGAGAAGGAAAACTAGCTGCTTCCAAGACTGGCTTGTAAAAAAAAAAAAAAGAAAAAGTAAAAAAAACACAAAAAAAACTATTTCTAAAGTGAGAACCAAAAAGGCTACCTCACTGACTTTCCCATTTGTCATTTGAATCGTGTTGATGAAACCAAAGATACCAAAGATTTGTTTTCTCTAGTACGGTCTGCGCTTGGCCCATGCTTTCATTTTGATATTATCTCTCTTTCTCCTTTCTCCTTTCTCTCTCGAACACATGCCTTCTCCTACCCTAAAATAATAGGGACGAAGGGGGAAGGGTTAGGGTTAGGGTTAGGGAAGATGAGGGTGTATGTTTTGGGGTTAGGGAAGGTGAGGGTGTGTGTTAGGGTTAGGGAAGGTGAGGGTGTGTGTTTTGGGGTTAGGGAAGGTGAGGGTGTGTGTGTTTTGGGGTTAGGGAAGATGAGGGTGTGTGTTTTGGGGTTAGGGAAGATGAGGGTGTGTGTGTTTTGGGGTTAGGGAAGATGAGGGTGTGTGTTTTGGGGTTAGGGAAGGTGAGGGTGTGTGTGTTTTGGGGTTAGGGAAGATGAGGGTGTGTGTTTTGGGGTTAGGGAAGATGAGGGTGTGTGTTTTGGGGTTAGGGAAGATGAGGGTGTGTGTTAGGGTTAGGGAAGATGAGGGTGTGTGTTAGGGATATATGCTGGATTTCAGAAAGCCCTTCACCAGATCACAGTACACATTGTGTCTAAACCACACATTGAGTTGTTGTGACAAACCCCCAAGTCAACGCCGTTTTTGCACTGAAGCATTGAGACAACCTAGAGGCTGGATAAAATACATCCACATACTCTATATAAAGAACGTATATATACTAATATAATTCCCAGACTTTTCTCCTTGATTTAAAAAAAAACCAAACTTTTATTTTTATTGTTTTCAATGTAACGACCAAACAAGCAGTGGTGAGTTTTGGAAATCTACAAACACAGGAGAATGATTAGCCCCCGAAAAAACCCCAGTGTCCATTTTTATCAAACTGCCATTATAGTAGCTGTCTTTTTACTCGTGCCTGTGCAAAGAAGGCCACAGTCAATACATTAGAAAATGCTTCCCTCAATCCCCCCCCCCCAGGTATCACTCCTAAACAATCAGACTTAATGGAAATAAAAACAACGGACAATATACTGTCAATGGACTTAAAAAGCCACAGTCATCCTCCCTGCCTAGTGTTCCAGTGCAACGTTGTGATTTAAACCAAACCAAAGAAAACCTCAACACAAAGAAACCAAAGGCACTGGTGAAAAGGCCTCTCTGAAAGACACATATCAGAATGTAACCCTGATATATTCTGGTTCGGACCAAACAGAACAGCTGTAAACATTATAATAGCAGTAGTGTACTCCTTGGGACTAATTGCTGTGTTCGTAACCAAGTGGGAGGTGGGAATTTACCAGTTGTGAAGTCGTAAATACCAGTTTGGATGCTTTCACGTGCTTTGAACTCGTTGAGAAACACAGATTGGCTAAAAAGGTCAACAAGCTACTTAACCACGGACTAAAAGTACAACAAACATGCTCATTCACAAATTATAGTGTTCACAAAACCATATGAATAGATTGCTTTTTATAAGTAATGTTTTGTTGTTGTATTTAACTGCTGGAAATGTTGTTATAGAGGCCATTCTCTTAGTAGGGAGCCACTGGGGCTCCCGAGTGGCGCAGCGGTCTAAGGCACTGCACTGCATCTGGTTCAAATCCAGGCTGTATCACAACCGGCTGTGATTGGGATTCCCATAAGGGCGGCGTACAATTGGCCCATCGTCGTCCGGGTTTGCCCGGTGTAGGCCGTCATTGTAAATAAGAATTTGTTCTTAACTGACTTGCCTAGTTAAATAAAAAATTTTTTTTTAAGTAGGTGATGTCAAAGGTCAGCATGTGGGAGAAGTGGGAGGGACGAGTTTCCCACAAGTAATTTACCAGTTGGAGGGGCCTTCAACGGGATTTTTTCCACATTTACATGTGAGAAATTCCCACTTCCCACTTGGTTACGAACACATCATTATACTAATCATTCTCTAGCTCCTGTTTGGAAAGGTAATATGGAGACCATTGTCATTTATGAAAGTACGGGATTTCATCACGTGTTGCCACCTTCATCTACGCCTATACAAATTAGCATATAATACATTATGCAAATATACTTAAGATATGGGAGTGGCAACAGTTGATGTGAGACTCCTGGAACCATATGACAATACTGACTCCAATGGATTCTCTCTCTAGAGCTGATATGATAGGCTTTTAGGCCTATATTACTAATAGGGTTAGAGGCCTATATTACTAATATAAAGGCCTATATCACTAATAGGGTTAAAGGCCTATATCACTAATAGGGTTAAAGGCCTATATCACTAATAGGGTTAAAGGCCTATATTACTAATATAAAGGCCTATATCACTAATAGGGTTAGAGGCCTATATTACTAATAGGGTTAGAGGCCTATATTACTAATAGGGTTAGAGGCCTATATCACTAATAGGGTTAGAGGCCTATATCACTAATAGGGTTAGAGGCCTATATCACTAATAGGGTTAGAGGCCTATATCACTAATAGGGTTAGAGGCCTATATTACTAATAGGGTTAAAGGCCTATATCACTAATGGGGTTAAAGGCCTATATTCAGCCAGCTATATTACTTTTCCACTGGGGCGGCTTTAACAAAGACGTAAACAGCTCTTTTGTTGCAAAGTATGAGATAACCATGGGACGAGTGCCTTGCTTGAACCAAAGCAAAGTGGAGACCTCTCTGTACTTACCTCAGCTTCTAGCCCGTCGTCACGGTGATGACAATGTATTAGTCTGGCTCTGTGGTGCTTTGCAATGCAATCACTAAGCAAACAACTAAGAGAAATGATTACCAAAGGCTTTCCAAATATATCTGTTTCCTCTCCTCTTCTTATTCTACCAAATGGTTGCAAAGCTTTACATTTAAAAAAATAAATTAAAAAAATTAAAAAGATGTGGCATGTTAACAGCGCAGACCGTGCTCTCCTTAATGTTCTCAGATATACCTCAGAGATACTAGTGGTTAGGGTAATGTTATTCTAGCGTATGTAATAAATTATTATTTTGGTAACTGTGACTTTACGAAACAAAAACAACAAAAAAAAATCTTTATACATCTTAAGTTGTGATTTCTGTAATAGTTGAAGAGGTGCGCTTACCAAAAACAAATGCTTGTCTTTTTGTGGTTTGGGTTTTTAATGATTGTTTCTGCTTTTATTTTGTTGTTGTTGGAGGGGCTCTGGTTATTCACTCAGCTTTCTGGAATGAGGATAGTTGCAGATTAAGCCCACAGTTTACATGACACAATGAAGAAAAGAAAAAAATACCAAAAAAATGGACAAACTGTTCTTCTGTTCTAGTTTCTGACCACCATTTTGTAAATGTTTCCTTCTTTTGTCTTATGACCTAGTTTCTGACCACCATTTTGTAATTGTTTCCTTCTTTTGTCTTATGACCTAGTTTCTGACCACCATTTTGTAAATGTTTCCTTCTTTTGTCTTATGACCTAGTTTCTGACCACCATTTTGTAATTGTTTCCTTCTTTTGTCTTATGACCTAGTTTCTGACCACCATTTTGTAATTGTTTCCTTCTTTTGTCTTATGACCTAGTTTCTGACCACCATTTTGTAAATGTTTCCTTCTTTTGTCTTATGACCTATTCTTCTGTGTTGAAGTGTAGCATTATGTTTAGCAACTGCCAAACAACAGTGCTATAGCCCAGACTTTATGCATGAGTATATTTACAATTAGCTAGCAGAGTAATGCATTGTGACTTCATTACTTTTTAAGTTCAGAATCCGTACCACTCTATGGACTGCATGTGGTTACTGAGAGTGTGGCTCAGTTGTGTATATATTGGCCCTCCACTGTCATAGTGCACCCTCTGGGTAATAAGTGAATTAGCCGAAGGGTCCATATTCCGAGTAGAAGGTTATGAACACAAGGCTAACTGTTAACATACTGCACAAGGCTAGCACAAGGCTAACTGTTAACATCCTGTAAAAGAGTGACAGATGAGATATTTATAGAATGAGTAAAAAAATAAAAAAAACTGTTCCTGAGGCCTATTTGAGACAGTAGTCCACAACTTTGATATAGCCTTCGTATAGTAACTTACACAGCGCAGAATTTGACATCGATGGACAAACCACGTAGTATTTTAATTAACCACAATAGACCTGAAAACACAGTAGAATAAATAATCTTTCAAAGAATATTACTGAAAAAGCCCTCAACCTAACGACGTCACAGAAGGTACTGTGCCTGACAATCTATGCCTCTCTTTTATCTTCCACTTAGCTAGCCGACAAATAAACCCCTATTATTAGACAACAGCACCCAATCAGTGTCTGATGAAAACACAACAAATGAGTTTAGGATGAAGTGATTGTACTGTACTCTGGTCCTTACTGGGTTAATAATAATTAAAACGTTAAAAAAAACACACAAAAAAACAACACAAAGAGATCTACAGCCAGGCCACTAGCCTACCTCAGGGGGTCGGAGGTGAAGCGTCAGACAGTCTGACGACCACAGGGGGTTAGAGGTCAGAGGTCAGTGTGATGATAACCAAAACAAACTTGATGAATCAAATCACTCATTCATTCATTTAGTAGAACATGAGAATATTGAATAATAATTGAATTTTGCATCCATCAATCTCACTCTCCACAGTTTGGATTATCTTTATGTATCTATGCTTGATGGTGACGTAAACAGTAAGGGTCTTATATAAGCCTTTTCACACAACTGAGCCGAACCGAACTGAGCCGAGCTGTACTGACCCGGTTTGTTCAGGTCGGCATGACAGTGTGAAAGGGCTACTTAGAGAGGAGTGTGTTGAAACCAAAGGCAAAAATGGTGTTACAATCTGATGACCTCACGAGAGGTGGTTTAGAAACCTGGTCCCAGATCTGTTTGTGACGACCACCATAGGAGTTAGATGCACAGCACAAAACAGATCTGGGATCAGGTTAGACTGTGTGATAGTGGTTGAATATTCTAAGCAAAAGCTTCATTCCAAAGACGAAAACAAAGCCAATATGCTGTCTATCCCAAAGTACAATTATACATTTACCATTATCTGTAGATTTTTACTGATTTGTTTCTGTTGATGTTTTTTGTTTTTGTAAAAGAAAAACATGATTTTTCTTTATTTTCATTAGTTGGAACACAAATGGAAGCTGGTATTAAAGTGTGGTGTTGTATTGGAATCGTATGGATAAACCTATTGATAAAGCAATTAAATTATGATCAAAATGAAGGAAATATTCAGAGTTAATGTTGTTTCGCTTACCCTGTCTATGTAAAGACAAAATAAACCCTGTCTGTGTAAAGACAATAAATTTGTCCTCATGACTTGAAAACCCCCCAAAAAATGCATTTTTTTTCAGATGAAAATGATTGTATAGCTCTTTATTTGTTCCATGTCTCAAATAGACTGAAATATTGCACTTCTGCATTTTATTTCTTAAAACAAGGAGGGGGGAAATAACACCATTTAAAATAATGCATTTAAAGTTTATTTCCTTTGAATCGAAGCATTTTGAACAAAGAGATAGTAACAATGTATCTATCGGGGCCTGAATCACCCCGACTACCGTAGAACAATTAAACGGCTTTTAAAACACATAATCTCTCACTTTACCCGTGTCAATGAGACCACAGCATTTATAATAACCTGGGGTCGTGATACTGACAGATTGCTGGGTAGTGAGTGTCCTACTGCCTAATATTGCTAGAAGTGATTTCTGAAGTGGGAAATAAAGACTGGATTCCGTGATCTCAAATCCATGACCTTTGAACCTTTGAAACAGTATGTCCCAATGTAAAAGCAACAACTAATGTGTAGCCTAAATGTGCATTGCCGGGGTAATATTTTTTGTTTTATACATAAACCTTTATTTTACCAGGTAAGACTGGGATGAGTCAATGTGATGAATACCAACAACAACAACAACAACAACAACAACAACAACAACGACAACGACGACGACACTGACATACATTATGGCTAAATCCCCTGAGCTGACAAGTCACAAATCTGTCCTTCTGCCCCCCTGAACAAGGCAGTTAACCCACTGTTCCCCGGTAGGCCGTCATTGAAAATAAGATTTTGTTCTTAACTGACTTGCCTAGTTAAATAAAGGTTCAATAAAAAATGTTTTTTTTTAATTCATATGGAACCAGGCTGGAAGGTAACAGTACAGCTATCGTCACATTAACCCACAGATACACATTAACCCACAGATATACATTAACCCACAGATACACATTAACCCACAGATACACATTAACCCACAGATACACATTAACCTACAGACACACATTAACCCACATATACAGAGAGAGAAACCCTCCTGTAGGTTTTAACTCCAACCCTAGTCTAGAACACCTGATGCTAATAATTAGTTGATAAACTGAATCAGGTTAGTTACAACTGGGGTTGGAGTTAAAACCTACAGGAGGGTGGATCTCCAGGAACAGGGTTGGAGTTAAAACCTACAGGAGCGTTTCTCTCCAGGAACATGGTTGGAGTTAAAACCTACAGGAGGGTTTCTCTCCAGGAACAGGGTTGGAGTTAAAACCTACAGGAGGGTTTCTCTCCAGGAACATGGTTGGAGTTAAAACCTACAGGGGGGTAGCTCTCCAGGAACAGGGTTAGAGTTAAAACCTACAGGAGGGTATCTCTCCAGGAACAGGGTTGGAGTTAAAACATACAGGAGGGTATCTCTCCAGGAACAGGGTTGGAGTTAAAACCTACAGGAGGGTATCTCTCCAGGAACAGGGTTGGAGTTAAAACCTACAGGAGGGTATCTCTCCAGGAACAGGGTTGGAGTTAAAACCTACAGGAGGGTTTCTCTCCAGGATCAGAGTTGGAGTTAAAACCTACAGGAGGGTGGATCTCCAGGAACAGGGTTGGAGTTAAAAACTTACAGGAGGGTTTCTCTCCAGGAACAGGGTTGGAGTTAAAACCTACAGGAGGGTATCTCTCCAGGAACAGGGTTGGAGTTAAAACCTACAGGAGGGTTTCTCTCCAGGAACAGGGTTGGAGTTAAAACCTACAGGAGGGTGGATCTCCAGGAACAGGGTTTGAGTTAAAACCTACAGGAGGGTATCTCTCCAGGAACAGGGTTGGAGTTAAAACCTACAGGAGGGTGGATCTCCAGGAACAGGGTTGGAGTTAAAACCTACAGGAGGGTTTCTCTCCAGGAACAGGGTTGGAGTTAAAACCTACAGGGGGGTAGCTCTCCAGGAACAGGGTTAGAGTTAAAACCTACAGGAGGGTATCTCTCCAGGAACAGGGTTGGAGTTAAAACATACAGGAGGGTATCTCTCCAGGAACAGGGTTGGAGTTAAAACCTACAGGAGGGTATCTCTCCAGGAACAGGGTTGGAGTTAAAACCTACAGGAGGGTATCTCTCCAGGAACAGGGTTGGAGTTAAAACCTACAGGAGGGTTTCTCTCCAGGATCAGAGTTGGAGTTAAAACCTACAGGAGGGTGGATCTCCAGGAACAGGGTTGGAGTTAAAAACTTACAGGAGGGTTTCTCTCCAGGAACAGGGTTGGAGTTAAAACCTACAGGAGGGTATCTCTCCAGGAACAGGGTTGGAGTTAAAACCTACAGGAGGGTTTCTCTCCAGGAACAGGGTTGGAGTTAAAACCTACAGGAGGGTGGATCTCCAGGAACAGGGTTTGAGTTAAAACCTACAGGAGGGTATCTCTCCAGGAACAGGGTTGGAGTTAAAACCTACAGGAGGGTGGATCTCCAGGAACAGGGTTGGAGTTAAAACCTACAGGAGGGTTTCTCTCCAGGAACAGGGTTGGAGTTAAAACCTACAGGAGGGTATCTCTCCAGGAACAGGGTTGGAGTTAAAACCTACAGGAGGGTTTCTCTCCAGGAACAGGGTTGGCGTTAAAAGCGACTTACAGTCGTGTGCATAGATTTTATATATGGGTAGTCCTGCGAATCAAACCTTCTCCCTATCTCTCTCTCCCCTCTCTGTACCGCACCTGCTTTCTAGACCTCTGAATGCTCGGCTATGAAAAGCCAACTGACATTTACTCCTGAGGTACTGACCTGTTGCACCCTCTACAACCACTGATTATTATATGACCCTGTTGGTCATCTATGAACATTTTAACATCTTGAAGAAAGATCTGGCCTTAAATGGCCATGTAATTCTTATAATCTCCACCTGGCACAGCCAGAAAAGGACTGGCTACCCCCCAGAGCCTGGTTCCTCTCTAGGTTTCTTCCTAGGTTCCTGCCATTCTAGGGAGTATTTTCCTAGCCACCGTGCTTCTACACCTGCATTGCTTGCTGTTTGGGGCTTTAGGCTGGGTTTCTGTATAAGCACTTGGTGTCATCTGTTGATGTAATATAATAATATATTCTATTTAGCAGACACTTTTATGAGCATAGATTGTATGTAGGGGTAGTCCTGGGAATCAAACCCACTGTCATTGTGTTGCAAAGCCAGAGAGAGAGATACCGTCCTGTTGGTTTTAACTCCAAACCCAGTTGTAACTAACCTGATTCAGCTCTACCAACAGAAGGCTACGTAAAAAGGGATTTATAAATACATTTGACTGATTGATCTGCATTAAACCTGCTATTTTATTTTTCTCTATGCACACTCACAACATGCAAACACCCACACAGTCATACTGACTCTACACCCACTTACATACAATCATCATACTGCTACTCTGTTCATCATATATCCTGATGTCTAGTCACCTTACCCCTATACAAACCGACTCAGAACTAGTTAAGATCAACTTGTTGCTGTCCTAGGTTATCTGTTATACCATCTGGTATTGCTAGACGCTAGCTAGCTAAAGTAGCAAGATAATTGAGGCTATTTTTTGTTGTTGCTGTACTTGTCCACAACAAGTCCGTTCATATGGAACAGCCTACCTGTTGGTCGATCACTGTGGTCTACTCTTTCATTTAAACAACACCGTCCATATGGAACAGCCTACCTGTTGGTCGATCACTGTGGTCTACTCTTTCATTTAAACAAGTCCGTTCATATGGAACAGCCTACCTGTTGGTCGATCACTGTGGTCTACTCTTTCTCATTTAAACAAGTCCGTTCATATGGAACAGCCTACCTGTTGGTCGATCACTGTGGTCTACTCTTTCTCATTTAAACAAGTCCGTTCATATGGAACAGCCTACCTGTTGGTCGATCACTGTGGTCAACTCTTTCTCATTTAAACAAGTCCGTTCAAATGGAACAGCCTACCTGTTGGTCGATCACTGTGGTCTACTCTTTCTCATTTAAACAAGTCCGTTCATATGGAACAGCCTACCTGTTGGTCGATCACTGTGGTCTACTCTTTCATTTAAACAAGTCCGTTCTTCCATCACTCCAGTATCCCTGCACATTGTTAATATGGTAATGGAACTGACTCCGTATATTGCTTACCTACTTTCTCATGTTCTTCTGAATTCAATTTATTGTGTTGTTCTACTTGACTTTGCTCTTTCCCAACAATGCAGTAATTAATAACAATCAAAAAAGGCATTACACTATACTAAACGCACGTGACAAAAACTAGAAACATTTGACAAATGCATCCAACATTTATTTTTCAACTAACATATTCAATGAATGTCTACATACGGACCGATACATCCATCACAGTAACTGAACAAAATGTTAGCCCTGCCTTCTTCCTCCACGTTGGCGCAGTCTGTACACAGAGAAGGATCCAACAGTCTCCGATCTGGCTACGTCCCTCCTCCCGCTATTTCACCGTCGGAAAAAAAAAAACCTCCCAAGAGAACGTTGGAACAATTAGAGAAGCAGTTCTCTGTTAACTATGAAGTCTTTATATGGACCAATCCCTTACGGTTTTCCAAGGATACACCAGCTCCTAAATCTGGACAGGTCAACAGCGATACTAGCATCTGTTGAAGACTATGGAAGTCCTACTGAATACGGGTACAATATACATACACCGCTCGGACGCTTGTGTCTCAGCCGTCAAGAGTGATGGTGAGTTCAGTGGTGACGAACCACTTCAAATAGTACAGAGGACAGCGTCATCTTTTAACTCTGGTCCAGGTGGTTGATGTGCAGCTCAGCATCGGAAAGCCATGGACCAGAGCTAGACCCTTGTTGCATAAAAGGTGTCTGATGTTATTACATACATTCGATCTGTCACGAAGAATCAAACATCACATATTAATGGGTGAAACGGAGAACCATGAACTGCATGTCTGGCACATCTTCTCCCTGTTTTAACTCCTTAAATCTCCCTCTCGGCCGGGCCCACCAACCCGTTTTCTACAATCTCACCTTCAGTCAATTCACTCTGGCCTGGACACACTCATTCTCTCATTTCATTCCTCCTCACCTCTCAGTACCCTGCTGCTGAACACACTTCCTCCTCATCCACCTGTCCCCCCCCACCAGCCAAACTGTACACCCTCCTCTCTTCATCCCCCTCCTTCAAGAAATCAATGGAGAAAAGCTCCAGCTTTTCAATTACCAGGAGGTTCCAGCTGCTGTGCCAACCCCCCCTCCCTCTCCCATAGCCCCTCCCTCCCCAGAGATAGGACTGGGTTGTTGAAGATCTGATGAAATGATGCAAAATGTTTTTAATGTTGTCCATTTTTATTAGATGTCGTGGAAGACTTGTTAATGTTGTATTCCAGTAAAAATTATTTAACACATTTTGAACAGCAGAGCAGGTGGTGTTTTATGACAGACAGAAATAAATATACCTATTAAAAATGACAACGATGTAACATGAAGCCGCATCTCTTCACTATACACACACACACATCATATATGTAAGGGATAATCAATGAGGGCTGTGTGTTCTATGGAAAATAATTAACGACGTGAAAAAGTGCGTTCCCACGACGTGCTAGCAGAGTGGACTTAATGCAATTCCGTGGGAGGTTAATTTCCAGAGAACACATATAGCCCCCCCCCCCCGAGTTGATTATCCCTTCGATACCGTGGCTGTAATTGAACACATTTGCCGGTAGAAATTGTGTTCAACGTCCACTGAAGAAGCTAGCAAGTTGACCGGATAGCTACAGTAGTTGCTGTGGTAACCAAAACAGACAAGACTTGCTAGTTTAACGAACCAAACTATCAGTCCTAGTTTGCTATGATGAAAATTGAATTCAACACTGCCAATACTGTTCTCAATTTGACTTTTGATTTCAAAAGCACCTTAAAACCAAACATGTAAGAGTGAACGAAAGTCATTGAATTCAACCGTGCTGATATACCATGCGTTATAGGGAAGTAATGCACGCTCTAGAATTCTCTTCAAACCCAATCAGAAACGACTATTCAACAATGAGATGGTATGTCTTATTAAACTATAGTATCCACACATCCAAGATTCTTCAACATGATTTACAGATGACTTCTTAAATACATTAGAAAATGGGGATTGTGTTCAGCAGGCACGTAACAGAAGAAAACGGCTGAAAACAGAGAGTCTCCAACTTGTCCAATAAGAAACGCTCATTTACTTTTTTTTGTTGGGGGGGGGGGGGGGGGGGTTTACGAAATGATTTAAAACGTTTAGTTACGGTGTGCCCCGATGAACACGACCCTGGTAAATTTTCACATTTGAGTATATTACATGTAAAAATAAAAGCACAGAGTTGAAGCAATGTTCAAAGAGCAAGTGTAAAAAAGGCACGTTATGTCATGTTACTCCGACCGACCGAGGACAACGGGAGAAGCACGTCAACGCTGCTCGTCGCTAAGAATGCGTCTGTCTGTCTAAACAGCAGCAGCTACAACACAGCTCAGGTTAGATGGATGAGGCCATGGAGCCCATAGTTAGACCGGTAACAGGTTCAGAGCTGAGGGAGGTGAGAGGTCAGCCGGGGAGAGAGACAGGGATGGGGGAGGTGAGAGGTCAGCCGGGATAGACAGGGATGGGGGACACTGAAGCAGGGAGGTGAGAGGTCAGCCGGGGAAGACAGGGATGGGGGAGGTGAGAGGTCAGCCGGGGAGAGAGACAGGGATGGGAGAGGTGAGAGGTCAGCCGGGGAGAGAGACAGGGATGGGGGAGGTGAGAGGCCAGCCGGGGAGAGAGACAGGGATGGGGGACACTGAAGCAGGGAGGTGAGAGGCCAGCCGGGGAGAGAGACAGGGATGGGGGACACTGAAGCAGGGAGGTGAGAGGTCAGCCGGGGAGAGAGACAGGGATGGGGGAGGTGAGAGGTAGCCTGGGAGAGACAGGGATGGGGGAGGTGAGAGGTCAGCCGGGAGAGACAGGGATGGGGGAGGTGAGAGGTTGACCAGGGAGAGACGGATGGGGGAGGTGAGAGGTCAGCCAGGGAGAGACAGGGATGGGGGACACTGCAGCAGGGAGGTGCAAGGTCAGCCGGGGAGAGACAGGGATGGGGGAGGTGAGAGGTTGACCGGGGAGAGACGGATAGGGGAGGTGAGAGGTCAGCCAGGGAGAGACAGGGATGGGGGACACTGCAGCAGGGAGGTGCAAGGTCAGCCGGGGAGAGACAGGGATGGGGGAGGTGAGAGGTTGACCGGGGAGAGACGGATGGGGGAGGTGAGAGGTCAGCCAGGGAGAGACAGGGATGGGGGACACTGCAGCAGGGAGGTGCAAGGTCAGCCGGGGAGAGACAGGGATGGGGGAGGTGAGAGGTTGACCGGGGAGAGACGGATAGGGGAGGTGAGAGGTCAGCCAGGGAGAGACAGGGATGGGGGACACTGCAGCAGGGAGGTGAGAGGTCAGCCGGGGAGAGACAGGGACTCATGCAGGGGCAAGATGTGCATCAGCACTTTGTGGAAGTTTAACCAGGGATTATGGTTCCCTATAACAGATTAGAGGTCAGCGGAGAGGTGAGAGGTCAGAGGAGGCTGCTGGGTGGGAAAGTTAAGAGCATCGACTCTGGATGAGCAGTGCCTCTACAAAGATGGAAGCAGGGATTCTCTAGAGGCCGAGAGGAGATAGAGGGTCTCAAAGCAGGGGACAGTCCAACAGGCTTCAGAGAGGTTCTCAAAGCAGGGGACAGTCCACCAGGCTTCAGAGAGGTTCTCAAAGCAGGGGACAGTCCACCAGGCTTCAGAGAGGTTCTCAAAGCAGGGGACAGTCCACCAGGCTTTAGAGAGGTTCTCAAAGCAGGGGACAGTCCACCAGGCTTCAGAGAGGTTCTCAAAGAGACACTGTGGATGACATACCAGAATGGGGTGGGGGGGGGGGGGGGGGGGACACACACGCTTCACCACTGTCCCTGAGCATGACGTACAAACCAACTGGACAAGCACCAGGTGAGAAAGGATACAGTCCAGTTTATCTTCCTGGAAAGAGGATGGAGGGATGAATGGACAGGACAAGTTTTCCAGGGATTCAACAGATGGAATGTGAGTGGCGGGGGGACGGGGGAGGGGCTGGGGGAGGGGACGGGGGGGAGGGGACGGGGGAGGGGACGTCCCCGGGGGAGGGGACGGGGGACGGGGGAGGGGACAGGGGAGGGGACAGGGGAGGGGACAGGGGAGGGGACGGGGCAAAATAAGTGCAACTCTACTTGTCTTATAGCTTTAATGCGATGCGTATAGACAGCTTCTTTCCTAGTTTGTCTGCTTCTTCTTCTTCTGGTAGTTACTTGGAAACGTGTGCTCTGTCCCGTAGTAACAGATGGGTAGAAGGTAGGTGACTCTCAGAATTCCCAGCTGTTCTAGAAATCCCGATTGGAAGTATCCAGGAATCAGGAAGAAATAAGTAGGAAGTCCGGAATCCTTCAAATAGGATTTCAGGGAAATCAGGACTTTTTTTTGAGGGTGGGGGGGGGATAGTTATCTGCAGTTTGCAACACTAGAAAACGGTTGAGGAGGAAGAGGGTCATTTCTGATTAGCGAAGAAGGCCTTGGTTTCTCCGCAGGTGGGGTTGGTACACAGTGGGCAGCGCAGGGTGAGCTGACGGGAGCAGGACTCGCCTGACCTCAGGTGGGTTTGGACCAGGTCTGCCAGAGCCTGAGAGAGGAGGGTCAAGGGTCAAAGTTCAGTTGTCATATATATACATATATATAAAAATAAATGCTTACCCATAAGCAACCTCACCATAAACAAAATGAACACCTCAAAAAATAAATACATAGTACGCAGAGGAGCCCGAGTGAAGGTGAGGGGGCCGAGTGAAGGTGAGGGGGCCGAGTGAAGGTGAGGGGGCCGAGTGAAGGTGAGGGGGCCGAGTGAAGGTGAGGGGGCCGAGTGAAGGTGAGGGGGCCGAGTGATGGTGAGGGGGCCGAGTGAAGGTGAGGGGGCCGAGTGAAGGTGAGGGGGCCGAGTGAAGGTGAGGGGGCCGAGTGAAGGTGAGGGGGCCGAGTGAAGGTGAGGGGGCCGAGTGAAGGTGAGGGGGCCGAGTGAAGGTGAGGGGGCCGAGTGAAGGTGAGGGGGCCGAGTGAGGGTGAGGGGCCCGAGTGAAGGTGAGGGGGCCGAGTGAAGGTGAGGGGGCCGAGTGAAGGTGAGGGGGCCGAGTGAAGGGGGCCGAGTGAAGGGGGCCGAGTGAAGGTGAGGGGGCCGAGTGAAGGTGAGGGGGCCGAGTGAAGGTGAGGGGGCCGAGTGAGGGGCCCGAGTGAAGGTGAGGGGGCCGAGTGAAGGTGAGGGGGCCGAGTGAAGGTGAGGGGGCCGAGTGAAGGTGAGGGGGCCGAGTGAAGGTGAGGGGGCCGAGTGAAGGTGAGGGGGCCGAGTGAAGGTGAGGGGGCCGAGTGAAGGTGAGGGGGCCGAGTGAAGGTGAGGGGGCCGAGTGAAGGTGAGGGGGCCGAGTGAAGGTGAGGGGGCCGAGTGAGGGGGCCGAGTGAGGGGGCCGAGTGAGGGGGCCGAGTGAGGGGGCCGAGTGAGGGGGCCGAGTGAGGGGGCCGAGTGAGGGGGCCGAGTGAAGGTGAGGGGGCCGAGTGAGGGGGCCGAGTGAAGGTGAGGGGGCCGAGTGAGGGGGCCGAGTGAAGGTGAGGGGGCCGAGTGAGGGGGCCGAGTGAAGGTGAGGGGGCCGAGTGAAGGTGAGGGGGCCGAGTGAAGGTGAGGGGGCCGAGTGAAGGTGAGGGGGCCGAGTGAAGGTGAGGGGGCCGAGTGAAGGTGAGGGGGCCGAGTGAAGGTGAGGGGGCCGAGTGAAGGTGAGGGGGCCGAGTGAAGGTGAGGGGGCCGAGTGAAGGTGAGGGGGCCGAGTGAAGGTGAGGGGGCCGAGTGAAGGTGAGGGGGCCGAGTGAAGGTGAGGGGGCCGAGTGAAGGTGAGGGGGCCGAGTGAAGGTGAGGGGGCCGAGTGAAGGTGAGGGGGCCGAGTGAAGGTGAGGGGGCCGAGTGAAGGTGAGGGGGCCGAGTGAAGGTGAGGGGGCCGAGTGAAGGTGAGGGGGCCGAGTGAAGGTGAGGGGGCCGAGTGAAGGTGAGGGGGCCGAGTGAAGGTGAGGGGGCCGAGTGAGGGGGTAGTGAGCCAGAAAGAGAGAGAGACGGCCTTTTAGGAGGGCTGAGCGTGGCCGGAGGGAGGGAGGGAGGGATGGAGAAGAGGGATAGACCAATCCCTTTGTTGACCAGCTGTTCCCTAGGGCTTTCTTCCCAGCTCAGCTAGCTAGCTGGGGTCTGCGTAGCACTACCCACGGTGCCTCTCTCCCTCCCTCTCCAAACGAACCCCTCACAGATAAGAGGTCATGGAGGGGCTGCTGTTTCATAACGGCTCTCTGAACATCTTTGATTCCAGCACTACTGTTTAAAGTCTCGCCATCTCTCGGAGTCAGAGCGAGAAGCCGTACGTGCCCAGTATTTGCTTGGTACTGGGGATATTGAATGATTAACAGTGACGGGGTGCTTTATCCAACGCTCGGGCTGTCTACACATCCATGTAACACACATTGCTAAAGTCATTTTTGATGGTCAGAAAGAAAATGTATGGACATTTTGGCTGATTTATGAGACGCATAGAAAATGTAGAAAACATGATTATTATTGTGAGAGGAATGTATGTAAACTTCATTATGTTAAATATGTAAATGAGTAGCCTTTTATTGATGCTATTGTGACACTTGGTGTTTCCTTTATGGAATGGTCTGGCTAGCCATGTGAGAGACACAGACCTCCATCTTAATGGAATGGTCTGGCTAGCCATGTGAGAGACACAAACCTCCATCTTAATGGAATGGTACAGCACTTTGAGATATCAGCTGATGTACGAAGGGCTATATAAATAAATTTGATTTGATTGATTGGAAACATACGGTTTCCCTGTAAGAACAGAGAATGAAGGGTTATGGGTAAAGATGTCGTCATTAACTAACAGCTGGATTGAGCTGATGGAAGACACCTATAAGTAGAGAGACAGTTTTCCATCCTTTCTTTTGGATTTCATTTGCACGTTGCCAGTCGTCATTTTGTACTTTAGGACCATATCACCTGGAACATGTTTAGCCTCATCTGGAATTACAATGTCATATTTTAACCACTTGAATCTGTGGGACACACAATTTAGGCTTTACAGAGGAGAAACTCTTACAGTCACTAACACACGTTAGCTAACGATGCTACAAAACACTTCAACAGTTTCTAATCTGAAGGCAGCAGCGTTTACAATGAATAAATAATCGGAGACTTTAAAAACGCCTGGAATAGTTTCCACGGAACAAGATTTACGTGTGTAAAACAAGGCAGGGCAAGTACACAAAATGTAAGTTGGCGCTTTTGCTAAGGACGACATATGACCCCGTATGTATAAAGTGAAGAAAACAGTTCAAATATATATGCCAGTTGCCGGGAATGTCGTACCTGGAAAAATATTGGGTTTCCATTCAGAGACTCAGCCCTTCTGATGTTTTCTACGCCACACTGTGAGAGAACATAGGACTTGGTTAACTCTGCACCACAACAAGCAGTAACACAACAGCAAGACATCGAATTCTCCTGTACGGTCAGTAATATTCTGGAGACGTTAGACTGGTGGACGGGACAGTGTACTTTAAAACTTCAATAGTGGTAGACTGAGGGGAGTGAGAGAGAGAGAGATGGGGAGTGAGAGAGAGAGAGACGGGGAGTGAGAGAGAGAGAGACGGGGAGTGAGAGAGAGAGACGGGGAGTGAGAGAGAGAGACGGGGAGTGAGAGAGAGAGACGGGGAGTGAGAGAGAGACGGGGAGTGAGAGAGAGACGGGGAGTGAGAGAGAGAGACGGGGAGTGAGAGAGAGAGAGACGGGGAGTGAGAGAGAGAGACGGGGAGTGAGAGAGAGAGAGACGGGGAGTGAGAGAGAGAGACAGGGAGTGAGAGAGAGAGACGGAGAGTGAGAGAGAGAGACGGAGAGTGAGAGAGAGAGAGAGAGACGGGGAGTGAGAGAGAGAGAGACGGAGAGTGAGAGAGAGAGAGACGGAGAGTGAGAGAGAGACGGGGAGTGAGAGAGAGACGGGGAGTGAGAGAGAGACGGGGAGTGAGAGAGAGACGGGGAGTGAGAGAGAGAGACGGAGAGTGAGAGAGAGAGACGGAGAGTGAGAGAGAGAGACAGAGAGAGAGACAGAGACCCCTAACTGATCTGTGATTAGTATGGTGGCTATAGACCTGTCTCCCACACACGCTCTACTACTCTACTTCTCCGCCAGAATCCTTTGATGGAAGGACACTCCTTTTCTATAAAACATCTGTCGTGTATAATCTTCACTTCCCAGTTTTCCACATCATAATAAGTTATGAAAGTGTCTTGTTAGGTAAGTAGCTGTGTAAGGAACAGTCACTGACCTCTCCCATCAAGAGTACTCGATGTCCAGCTCACACAGACACGTACCTCCTCTCCCAGCACCTGAGAGTACTCGATGTCCAGCTCACACAAACACATACCTCCTCTCCCTGCACCTGAGAGTACTCGATGTCCAGCTCACACAAACACGTACCTCCTCTCCCAGCACCTGAGAGTACTCGATGTCCAGCTCACACAAACACGTACCTCCTCTCCCAGCACCTGAGAGTACTCGATGTCCAGCTCACACAGACACGTACCTCCTCTCCCATCAAGAGTACTCGATGTCCAGCTCCACACAGACACGTACCTCCTCTCCCAGAATCTGAGAGTACTCGATGTCCAGCTCACACAGACACGTACCTCCTCTCCCATCAAGAGTACTCGATGTCTAGCTCACACAGACACGTACCTCCTCTCCCAGCACCTGAGAGTACTCGATGTCCAGCTCACACAGACACGTACCTCCTCTCCCATCAAGAGTACTCGATGTCCAGCTCCACACAGACATGTACCTCCTCTCCCAGCACCTGAGAGTACTCGATGTCCAGCTCACACAGACACATACCTCCTCTCCCAGCACCTGAGAGTACTCGATGTCCAGCTCCACACAGACACATACCTCCTCTCCCAGCACCTGAGAGTACTCGATGTCCAGCTCACACAAACACATACCTCCTCTCCCTGCACCTGAGAGTACTCGATGACCAGCTCACACAGACACGTACCTCCTCTCCCAGCACCTGAGAGTACTCGATGTCCAGCTCACACAGACACGTACCTCCTCTCCCATCAAGAGTACTCGATGTCCAGCTCCACACAGACATGTACCTCCTCTCCCAGCACCTGAGAGTACTCGATGTCCAGCTCACACAAACACGTACCTCCTCTCCCTGCACCTGAGAGTACTCGATGACCAGCTCACACAGACACGTACCTCCTCTCCCAGCACCTGAGAGTACTCGATGTCCAGCTCACACAGACACGTACCTCCTCTCCCAGCACCTGAGAGTACTTGATGTCCAGCTCACACAGACACATACCTCCTCTCCCATCAAGAGTACTCGATGTCTAGCTCAGACACGTACCTCCTCTCCCAGCACCTGAGAGTACTCGATGTCCAGTTCATGCAGCGTTTCGATGTGGTCGCTGGTGAAGGCGATGGGGACCAGCAGCAGGTTTTTCTTCCCCCGTTCACACAGACCTTTGATGACATCATCTGTCTGAGGGCCCAGCCACGGCATAGGACCAACCTAGAGAGGACAGAGACACAATAATTTGTCTGAGAGCCCAGCCACGGCATAGGACCGACCTAGAGAGGACAGAGACACAATCATCTGTCTGAGGGCCCAGCCACGGCATAGGACCAACCTAGAGAGGACAGAGACACAATAATTTGTCTGAGGGCCCAGCCACGGCATAGGACCAACCTAGAGAGGACAGAGACACAATCATTTGTCTGAGAGCCCAGCCACGGCATAGGACAGACCTAGAGAGGACAGAGACACAATCATCTGTCTGAGGGCCCAGCCACGGCATAGGACCGACCTAGAGAGGACAGAGACACAATCATCTGTCTGAGGGCCCAGCCACGGCATAGGACAGACCTAGAGAGGACAGAGACACAATCATCTGTCTGAGGGCCCAGCCACGGCATAGGACCAACCTAGAGAGGACAGAGACACAATCATCTGTCTGAGAGGACAATGAAGTCCGATTTATTTTGAAAAGCTTCCGCACCAAGAAATTCTCTGAATTTCATATGTGGAAACGAGGTGACAAAATCTCCCCCACATCCCATTCCTCCACCACTCGGGCTCCGGGGCAGCGGTCTAAGGGCACTACATCTCAGTGCTAAGTGGCGTCACTACAGACCGGCCGTGATTGGGAGTCCCGCAAGGGCGGCATACAATTGTCCCATCGTCGTCCGGGATTGGCCGGTGTAGGCCGTTCTTAACTGACTTGCCTAGTTTTAAAAAAAAAGGTTAAATAAGGGTTGAAAAAAAGGTTAAATAAAGGTTGAACAAAATAAAATAAAAATGTAAACATGGGAGACTGATGCTTTAGCCTTGGTCTTCTGGTTTTGGCCCACAAGCTGGAAAAAAATATATTTTTTGTTATCGAAAAGATATTTCACAGCGATTTAGATGGTACAATGAATCCCCTCTATACTATTCAGTGTTTGTTTTCTCACATAAACAAAAATTGAGAGAAGTAAAAACAAATTTTGCAAATAGGAAATGACAGAGCGATTTCTACATTGGCCACTTGACTCGATTTCTACTAGACAAAAACACAGATGCCGCTCCTGCAGGAGAAATCAATAGGCGAATATCACAGCCAATCACAGCACTGGCAGGTTTGTAATACTGTGAAACACCATCATTCCCACTATTAACGCAGATATACCATGGACATTCTCTGAAATGGCAAGGCCAAAAAAATATACAACTTTTAAGTTCATTTCACATGAGTCATAAGACTCTCTACATCATTAAAAAGTGATTCAGGCTTTTCAAATTAAGACGGAGCATTAACTATGTGAATACATTAAGAGTTCTAACCAAATTGATACGACGATATTGTATTTAGAAGATCCATGGGTGTTAAACTGCAGACCCTGGTTCGAATCCAGGCTGTATCACATCCGGCCGTGATTGGGAGTACCACAGGGCGGCGCAGCGTCGTTCGAGGTTTGGCCGGTGTAGGCTGTCATTGTAAATTAACTGACTTGCCTAGTTAAATAAAAAGGTTAAATAACATATGCTGTGGCTGAACTAATTATTATGTGATGTGTCAGTCAAGGGTAGGGCCACCACAGTTTCTACCTCAATAAGATCAATGATCTCAGCCCTGTGTTTCTACCTCAATAAGACCAATGATCTCAGACCTGTGTTTCTACCTCAATTAGACCAATGATCTCAGCCCTGTGTTTCTACCTCAATAAGACCAATGACCTCAGCCCTGTGTTTCTACCTCAATTAGACCAATGATCTCAGCCCTGTGTTTCTACCTCAGCCCTGTGTTTCTACCTCAATAAGACCAATGAGCTCAGCCCTGTGACCACAGTGTACAGTGTTCAATTAAAAATGCATATTTTGACCAATGGGTAAAATGTTAAAATTGTGCAGATAATCCTCTAATAAAACCAATCCTCCAAACCGCATGTCTCTATCATGAGCCGTTCAATGGTTATTTAACATTTACACCCTCTTAGAGTGGCCCCAGTTTACACCCTCGTAGGGTGGCCCCAGTTTACACCCTCGTAGGGTGGCCCCAGTTTACACCCTCGTAGGGTGGCCCCAGTTTACACCCTCGTAGAGTGGCCCCAGTTTACACCCTCGTAGAGTGGCCCCAGTTTACACCCTCGTAGAGTGGCCCCAGTTTACACCCTCGCAGAGTGGCCCCAGTTTACACCCTCGCAGAGTGGCCCCAGTTTACACCCTCGTAGAGTGGCCCCAGTTTACACCCTCGTAGAGTGGCCCCAGTTTACACCCTCGTAGAGTGGCCCCAGTTTACACCCTCGTAGAGTGGCCCCAGTTTACACCCTCGTAGGGTGGCCCCAGTTTACACCCTCGTAGGGTGGCCCCAGTTGACACCCTCGTAGGGTGGCCCCAGTTTACACCCTCGTAGGGTGGCCCCAGTTTACACCCTCGTAGGGTGGCCCCAGTTTACACCCTCGTAGGGTGGCCCCAGTTTACACCCTCGTAGGGTGGCCCCAGTTTACACCCTCGTAGGGTGGCCACAGTTTACACCCTCGTAGGGTGGCCCCAGTTTACACCCTCGTAGGGTGGCCCCAGTTTACACCCTTGTAGGGTGGCCAGAACTAAGGTGAATAATTCAAATGGCCAGAGGAATAAAGTGGTCAATCTAGATTTTATTCTTGTTGTGTCAGCTCGTCTGGATGCTGTGTTATGGCTCCTGAATACCTGACAGGCTCACTTTCCCGTTGAAACTCGTCATCTTTCTTCTCAAATCCGCAGGACATAAAACAATATAGGAGGTCGGAGGTCATTCATTTTGTTTTGGCCCCTTTTTCGTGACATCCAATTGGTAGTTACAGAATTGTCCCATCGCTGCAACTCCCGTACGGACTCGGGAGAGGCGAAGGTCGAGAGCCGTGCTTCCTCTGAAACACGACACTGACAAGCCGCTCTGCTTCTTGACACACTGCTTGTTTAACCCGGGAAGCCAGCCGCACCAAGGTGTCAGAGGAAACACCGTTAACAGCTGGCGACCGAAGTCAGCTTGCAGCCGCCCGGCTCGCCACAAGGAGTCGCTAGAGCGCAATGGGAAAAGGAAATCCCGGCCGGCCAAACCCTCCCCGTAACCCAGACGACGCTGGGCCAAACCCTCCCCGTAACCCGGACAACGCTGGGCCACACACTCCCCGTAACCCGGACGACGCTGGGCCAAACACTCCCCGTAACCCGGACGACGCTGGGCCAAACCCTCCCCGTAACCCGGACGACGCTGGGCCAAACACTCCCCGTAACCCGGACGACGCTGGGCCAAACACTCCCCGTAACCCGGACGACGCTGGGCCAAACACTCCCCGTAACCCGGACGACGCTGGGCCAAACACTCCCCGTAACCCGGACGACGCTGGGCCAAACCCTCCCCGTAACCCGGACGACGTTGGGCCAAACCCTCCCCGTAACCCGGACGACGCTGGGCCAAACCCTCCCCGTAACCCGGACGACGCTGGGCCAAACCCTCCCTGTAACCCGGACGACGCTGGGCCAAACACTCCCCGTAACCCGGACGACGCTGGGCCAAACCCTCCCCGTAACCCGGACGACGCTGGGCCAAACCCTCCCCGTAACCCGGACGACGCTGGGCCAAACCCTCCCCGTAACCCGGACGACGCTGGGCCAAACCCTCCCCGTAACCCGGACGACGCTGGGCCAAACCCTCCCCGTAACCCGGACGACGCTGGGCCAAACACTCCCCGTAACCCGGACGACGCTGGGCCAAACCCTCCCCGTAACCCGGACGACGCTGGGCCAAACCCTCCCCGTAACCCGGACGACGCTGGGCCAAACCCTCCCCGTAACCCGGACGACGCTGGGCCAATTGTGCGCCGCCTCATGGATCTCCCGATCACGGCCGGCTGTGACAGCCCTGGGAACGAACCCGGACACTGCAGAGTCTGAGGGATACTTGATTTTGAGACAACATTTTTCATATATTTTTTTTGTAGACGATTTTCATACGAATTAAAAACTCCTGATCTTTTTTTAACGATGATTTCACACACAAAAACAAGCGTATCTCTGTGAAAATGTCAACGGAGCGCTGAACGTACACTAATCTTTTATTTTCAAAGCCTTTTACATTTAATGCAGCTTGTGGCTAATTTAGCTTTTATTTTCGACTCATCGGAAAACAACTTTTGAAGACTACAACTACAAAATCGAACATTTGTCTTGGTAAAAAAAAGTGTATTTTATAACAAAAGGAAGTGCGATTTCATCACCACTCATTCTGGGGTAGAGTGGACCGCCTTCACCGTATTGCATCAGCCCTGATGGAGAAACCCTTTCACCACCAGACCACTACAGAACAACAACACAGTCCTGAAAAATACTATTTAACGAGTGGCTCTGGGCGTTGACCCTGAACTAGAAACGTGGAGAGGTAACCATGAGTGTAGAAGTCATCTAAGTTGAGGCTGTAATTCTCTCTGCACCACAGATGAAAGACAACATAGCATGTGTGTGTGTGTGTGTGTGTGTGTGGTCCTTACCCTGGACTGCCAGACCAGGCGGTAAGGATTACAGTGCCCTAGTCTCTCCATGACTCTCTGCACAGTGGCCCCAACCTCCTGAGGGTACGGATCTCCCCTGTTCACCACCTGCAGAGAGACAACAATGAGACAACACAGACAACACTGGAAACTCGCCTGGTTACCCATCTTGACAGACAACACTCACCCCTTCTTTCTCATTAAACTTTTTCCCTAGCAAAATGTAATACAAATCAAACAGATTTATATAACCCTTTTCACGTCAACATAAAGTGCTTTAGTTACCAATGTTTATTTTTGGTAAAACATGTATCATGAGTCTTCAATGAAATCCTCAATTAGTAACGTCCTGATAACGTCTCAGAGGGATATGTATCTATGAATACTATACTCACAGATCCATAGTGTACAACACTGAAACGTCACACATCCCTACTAGAAAAGGTAGCCATGTTTCATTTCCACTGATAATGTCTGGCATGTAAGTAGCTCCCCCCCCCCCACCACTGTAGGTCTAGCGTACAACACATGCCGATGTCATGACGATTAGAATGCGTGTCCTTAGCAACAGTCCTGTACTCACAGACAAGGGTAGCGAGTGAGCTGAGAACAGGATAACCACATCGTCCCTCTTCTCTGAGGGAAACTTCTGCAGCTCGTTGAGGACATGCTGGGAGAAACACTACAGAGAAAATACAGATATATTATAAGGACATGTCATAATCAATAAAACAAAGAGGGGGGGGGTGCAAGGAGACCCCCAGCTCCGCTAAACCATTGAAAACTACAGCTGAAGTCGCAAGTTTACATACACTTTAGCCAAATACATTTAAAAAAACTCAGTTTTTCACACAATTCCTGACATTTAATCCTAGTAAAAATTCCCTGTCTTGGGGTCAGTTAGGATCACCACTTTATTTTAAGAATGTGAAATGTCAGAATAATAGTAGAGAGAAGGATTTATTTCAGCCTTTATTTCTTTCATCACATTCCCAGTGGGTCAATTAGTATTTGGTAGCATTGCCTTTAAATTGTTTAACTTGGGTCAAACGTTTCGGGTAGCCTTCTACAAGCTTCCCACAATAAGTTAGGTGAACTTTGTCCCATTCCTCCTGACAGAGCTGGTGCAACTGAGTCAGGTTTGTAGGCCTCCTTGCTCGCACACACTTTTTCAATTCTGCAATGGGATTGGAGGTCAGGGCTTTGTGATGGCCACTCCAATACCTTGACTTTGTTGTTCTTAAGCCATTTTGCCACAACTTTGGAAGTATGCTTGGGGTCATTGTCCATTTGGAAGACCCATTTGAGACCAAGCTTTTAACTTCCTGACTGATGTCTTGAGATGTTACTCCAATATATCCACATAATTTTCCTGCCTCATGATTCCATCTATTTTGTGAAGTGCACCAGTCCCTCCTGCAGCAAAGCACCCCCACAACATGATGCTGCCACCCCCGTGCTTCACGGTTGGGATGGTGTTTGTCGGCTTGCAAGCCTCCCCCTTTTCCTCCAAACATAACGATGGTCATTATGGCTAAACAGTTCTATTTTTGTTTCATCAGACCAGAGGACATTTCTCCAAAAAGTACGATCTTTGCCCCCATGTGCAGTTGCAAACTGTAGTCAGGCTTTTTTATGGTGGTATAGGAGCAGTGGCTTTTTCCTTGCTGAGCGGCCTTTCAGGTTGTCGATATAGGACTGTGGATATAGATACGTTTGTACTTGTTTCTTCCAGCATCTTCACAAGGTCCTTTGCTGTTGTTCTGGGATTGATTTGCGCTTTTCGCACCAAAGTACGTTCACCTCTAGGAGACAGAACGTCTCTTGAGCGGTATGATGGCTGCGTGGTCCCATGGTGTTTATACTCGCGTACAATTGTTTGTACAAATGAAAGTGGGACCTTCAGGTGTTTGGAAATTGCTCCCAAGGATGAACCAGACTTGTGGAGGTCTTTTTCTGAGGTCTTGGCTGATTTCATTTGATTTTACCATGATGTCAAGCAAAAAGGCACTGAGCTTGAAGGAAGGCCTTGAAATACATCCACAGGTACACCTCCAATTGACTCAAATAATGTCAATTAGCCTATCAGAAGCTTCTAAAGCCATGACATCATTTTCTGGAATTTTCCAAGCTGTTTAAAGGCACAGTCAACTTAGTGTATGTAAACTTCTGACCCACTGGAATTGTGATACAGTGAATTATAAGTGAAATAATCTGTAAACAATTGTTGGAAAAATTACGTGTCATGTACAAAGTAGATGTCCTAACCGACTTGCCAAAACTATAGTTTGTTAACAAGAAAAGTGTGGAGTGGTTGAAAAACGAGTTTTAATGACTGCAACCTAAGTGTATGTAAACTTTCGACTTAGTTGTGACTCTGCTCTTGAAGAGGTGATGACATAACAACCAAATAGCTATAACATTTATTTACCAATCCAAGTCAATGATTATAGAGGAGCTGCGGGTCTCCCCCCCCCCCCAAATCGAACACTCTGCACCGTACCGTTACGTTTTATTGATGGTGACCTACACCATGACTCACTGCAGAGACAACACAGATATTATTAGGCAGACATTTACACCATGACTCAACATTCAGTCTGCTCTTTGCGCGGAGGGATTGTCTGTGTCGGTTTTTATCAGTGCACACCGTACCAAAACGTTTTGCAAAGGGAGAACCAACAACGACAACAACAAAAAGAGCTTTTCTAGTAGTCCCCTCCTTGGTTTAGTCTATTTTCTTCCATTTGGTGCCCTAATGAACACAACACTGACGTAGGACGACATGTCCTAGAGATGTTCTCTTCGTACTCAGTTTTCACTTTAAATTTCCCACTGGAACAGGGGATGGAAAAGGTAAACAAAGTCACTCTGGGAACTCCCCAACGAACGACTCCCCAACGAACGACTCCCCAACGAACGACTCCACAACGAACAACTCCTAGGACTGAAGAAACAATGAACAGGGGCCTCCCGGGTGGCTCAGTGGTCTAAGGCTGTGCCACCAGAGATTCTGGGTTCGAACCCAGGCTCTGTCGCAGCCGGGCCCTCGACCGGGAGCTCCGTGGGGCGACGCACATTTGGTCCAGCGTCTCCCAGGTTAGGGGAGGGTTTGGCAAGAAGCAGATTGGCTCGGTTGGGTCGTGTATCGGAGGACGCATGGCTCTCGACCGTCGCCTCTCCCTAGTCCGTACGGGACTTGTAGCGATGAGACAAGACTGTAACTACCAATTGCATACCACGAAATTAGGGAGAAAAAAGGGGTAATTCCCCCCCCCCACTGGAACAGAAATGGAGTGAGTGAAAAGGAGTGCACTACGTAATAGAATAGGGCTCCTTTTCAGACACAGCCAATGACAGCCCTGATATATCCATGACATCATGTTCTGTTGTTGCCTTAAAACGCTTCTTTAACCATGACTACAGTTCAATTTAACCTAGAGTAACATCACCTCCTCTTCAAATGAGGGTCATGGGCGACTCCAGAAATAGCAATGGGTATTCCCTTTTTGGGGTTAACCCCCGACTAAAGTCAGTTATTGTCCTTTCTTAACCTCAACAGACTATAACAATCTGATAATGTGAGTGGATTTGCCATCTAGGTGAAAAAAAACATTGAGGTTATCAGAGGGAATTGAGACCCCCCGTAACTTACGTGCTGAATCATTTTGACTGTAGACAGTAAGGTAGTCTCACCTCGACCAATAGGGGGTGTGTGGGCCAGCGGTCGATGACACTCCACCTCATCTTAGGCCTGTCTCCTCTGCTGCTGTAGTATCGGTAGATAGCGTTCAGACTGCTGCCTTGTTTTCAACAACAAAACGACACCATTAAAAAAACAACATGACATTTACTGTGACCATTTATTTATATTTATTATTTTTTTACCCCGTTTTCTCCCCAATTTCCTGGTAGCTACTAGCTACTAGCTTGTCTCATCGCTACAACTCCCGTACGGGCTCGGGAGAGACGAAGGTTGAAAGTCATGCGTCCTCCGATACACAACCCAACCAAGCCGCACTGCTTCTTTAACACAGCGCCATCCAACCCGGTAGCCAGCCGCACCAATGTGTCAGAGGAAACACCGTGCGACCTTGGTTAGCGCGCACTGCGCCCGGCCCGCCACAGGAGTCTCTGGTGCGCAATGAGACAAGGACATCCCTACCGGCCAATCCCTCCCTAACCCGGGCGACGCTGGGCCAATTGTGCGTCGCCCCACGGACCTCCTGGTCGCGGCCAGTTACGACAGAGCCTGGGCGCGAACCCAGAGTCTCTGATGGCACAGCTGGCGCTGCAGTACAGCGCCCTTAACCACTGCGCCACCCGGGAAGCCCCTGTGACCATCGTTTAACTGCGACCACGTCAGAGAGCGAGGTAACGGTGTAGAGAAACATCGGTTGAGAATTCAAATCGCGGTATACACTGTCGTTCTAAAGTTGGGGGGGGGGGTCCACTTAGAAATGTCCTTGTTTTTGGAAGAAAAGCACATTTTTTTTGTCCATTAAGATAACATCAAATTGATCAGAAATACAGTGGAGACATTGTCAATGTTGTTCATGACTACGGTAGCTGGAAAACGGCAGATGTTGAATGGGATATCAAATCAGGGTTCTAACAATTAGCCTTTTTTAAATGCTAAACTTGGATCGGCTAACACAACGTGCCATTGGAGCACAGGAGTGATGGTTGCTGATAAATGGGCCTCTGTACGCCTACGTAGATATTATGTAGATATTATGTAGGTATTATGTAGATATTACGTAGATATTACGTAGATATTACGTAGATATTACGTAGATATTACGTAGATATTATGTAGATATTACGTAGATATTATGTAGATATTACGTAGATATTACGTAGATATTACGTAGATATTACGTAGATATTATGTAGATATTACGTAGATGTTACGTAGATGTTACGTAGATGTTACGTAGATGTTATGTAGATGTTACGTAGATGTTACGTAGATATTACGTAGATATTACGTAGATATTATGTAGATATTATGTAGATATTACGTAGATATTACGTAGATATTACGTAGATATTACGTAGATATTATGTAGATATTACGTAGATATTACGTAGATATTACGTAGATATTATGTAGATATTATGTAGATATTATGTAGATATTACGTAGATATTACGTAGATATTACGTAGATATTATGTAGATATTATGTAGATATTATGTAGATATTATGTAGATATTACGTAGATATTATGTAGGTATTATGTAGGTATTACGTAGATATTACGTAGATATTATGTAGATATTATGTAGATATTCCATTAACAAAATAAATAGTAATACATCTACATTGTATTTCTGATTAATTTTGTTGATGTTATTTTTAAATTGACAACAAAACAAAAAAAATAACAAGGACATTTCTAAGTCCCCCCCCCCCCCCCCCCCCCCCGCCAAAAAAAACTTTTGAACAGTAATGTGTATACATAGCCCTTCAACAGTTTTACACAGTTCTTTACAAAAGCACTAGTAAGAGGATGGGATGTAGGGTGTGGCGTATTAAGTCTCCCTGTGTCGATAAGAGCAAGATTAAGTCCGCTTATCAGTAACTCCCAGGCCAAGACTAACTCTACTCATTATAACTTTGTTTTTTTAAAGACACAAGATGTGAGTGGGCGACGGGGGCAGAACAGGGACAGTAGTGGACGAGGGGCGTTACAATGTGAAGCACTATGAGGACATTGGAAAACGTACATCAACCTTCTATTAGGGAACGTGGGAAAGAAAAATGGGGGATACCTAAGATTTTTTACCTTGTCAGCTCGACCCCAGTTCTACCTGTTGTAGAGCAGCTGTACTGTACTGGGGGTACCTGTTGTAGAACAGCTGTATTGTGGGTACTGGGTCTACCTGTTGTAGAACAGCTGTATTGTGGGTACTGGGTCAACCTGTTGTAGAACAGCTGTACTGTAGTGGGCCTACCTGTGGTAGAACAGCTGTATTGTGGGTACTGTGTGAAAGCCACTGCTCTCTCTACTCCATCCTTCTCCATCTCCTCAATAGCCTCCTCCGTCAGAGGATGCACGTAGCGGAACCCGATGTAGAACTTATGAGGCGCTGTAAGACGTAAAACAGAAACGTGAGAACTGTAAAGCTGAGTAATAAAATGGTATTTCTCACTTCACATCTATCTAAAGCATTAGTAAATGGATATTAACAAGTATATACTTAGGGAATATAATTGAATTAGGCCATCTACACACTCTCCAAGTTAGGCCAAACACAGAGTGGTCTTATGTAAGACGGGCCCACGTAAAGCTAAAACACACCCCCCCCCCCCCCCCCCCCGTTATCAGTAAAGTGTGGTGTAGGGGTGTGGGAACAAAACACTCCTCGACTATCTCCCCACCACACCCAGCCAGTGTCAACGACCGTTACAACACGACAGCGGTGAAACATTCAGCCTGTTTGTTTTGGCGACTGTGGCATCTTGTGTGGCCCAGTGTTCGTGCTGCTGCCTAAAGCATATAGTAACCAGTGTGTGACACGCTCTCCTTCCACTCACACCTATCTGCAGGCACATTATGGAACAGGCCAGGTCATCATCAATTATGAAAATATATATTTGTTTAATTATACAATACATATTTTGTAAAGGGTGCGACCAATCAGCCTGGGTATATGGCTCTGCCAAGCATTTTTTATTTATTTCCTTCATCACGGTGCTTTTAAAATTAGGCATATTCTGTTGTATTTATTCAGCCTTAACAAACCACTAAAGAGCCGAGATGTTGATAGGAGTCAACCAGGAAATAGGTCTTAGGTCTCTCTTTATGAAGGAAATAAATTAAAAATGAATAAAAATGCTTGGCAGAGCCATATACCCAGGCTGATTGGTCGCAACCTTTACAAAAAAAAAAAAAAAACATGTATTGTATAATTAAACAAATATATATTTTCATAATTGATGACCTGGCCTGTTCCGTAATTGTCGTGATGTGTGTTTTGCCCTATATTTTTAATCCCAGACCCACATCCCGGCAGGAGGACTGTTCCTAGGCCGTCATTGTAAATAAGATTTTGTTCTTAACTGATGTGCCTAGTTAAATAAAAGGTTATAAAAATAAAAATAGATGATAGCTTGTTTGATTCAAAGAAAGACAACCCATAAACCCATGCAGCAGCAACGGAGACATTTTGTTTTTTTATAAAGGCTATTGTTTAAAAAAAAAACAAGAAGGAGTCTATAAGTATTTTAACAGTGCTAATGTTGTCGATCAACTGTAACATGTGAGTGTAACAGAGCCAGTTACAACCGAAGTATCGGGTCATCAATAGATTAGAGAGAAGAAGCAGCTTTTAGCCACATTTTATCAGGCAGGTCCTTGGCCTCCGTTGGCCAAGTTCTGAGCAAATTTTTATTTATTTTTTTAAACCTTCAATTATATTTTATATTTATTTATTTTATTGTTGGATATAAGAGTGTAAAACACCAGGAAATCATCTCCAAGTGATTTTAAATTTTGTAAATCTGTTAAAGTATTCTCACACGTAATAGAGCAATATGTGATCACACGCGAATGATAAACAAGGTATGAAAAGATTTACGTTTTAGTCAAACGTTATATCTATTTGTGCTTCTTGCGGGTCAATTTGCAGTCTGTAAATTCTATGTAAATGTGTTCCGGGCCCTACGACCATCCCCTCAAGGAGAGACAATTGGCCCGCGGCTGAATCTCGTTGATGATTCCTGGCCCATGACATTGGTTGGTTCCTTGTTAAAGCCTCTTACGATAGCTTCACTTCAAAAGAAACAAAAATGGTACATAGTCGCTAAAGAAAAATGGGGTTGTTTTAATAAATAATATATATTTTTAAACAAAACAATGTATGGAGCTAAATTTGGAGAGGCAGTTAGTTTTCCTGTGAAGAGCAAAGGGAAAAGGCATTGACAGTCGGACCCATCCGTGACACAAACCCATCCGTGACAAATTAGTGGGATTTCCAAATGCAGAACTCCACTCACATAGTCTGGACCAAATCATGTGCTGGTGCCACCAACTGAAAAGGTTACTGGCACCAGTACCATCAGGGGAAAAAGGTATTATTACCAGTACCATCAGGGGAAAAAGTTACTATCACCAGTACCATCAGGGGAAAAAGTTACTATCACCAGTACCATCAGGGGAAAAAGTTACTATCACCAGTACCATCAGGGGAAAAAGTTACTATCACCAGTACCATCAGGGGAAAAAGTTCACCAGTGCAGAACCCAGGTAATGTTTGGGCTCACCAGTACCATGAGTGTTATGTCTGGGCTATGAAGTGTTATGTCTGGGCTATGAAGTGTTACGTCTGGGCTATGAAGTGTTACGTCTGGGCTATGAAGTGTTACGTCTGGGCTATGAAGTGTTACGTCTGGGCTATGAAGTGTTACGTCTGGGCTATGAAGTGTTACGGTCTGACCTGTTTCCGGACACATCTCATCCAGCAGTTTGACCATGCCCTCCCCCTGCATGGTGGTCCAGGCCTTGATAGGAGAGCCTCCTCCGATCCGGCTGTACTGCTCCTGGATCTTAGGGGTGCGCCGCTTCGCTATGAAGGGCCCAAGTCGACTGAGGAGGAAAAGAGATTCACAGCGTCATGTCAACTTCCGGAGTAATAAAACGTAGCTTGGTCCCAAGATCATTCGGAAAGTATTCAAAGTAATAAAACTAAAAGTATTCAGACGCCATGACCTTTCACCCCCCAAAATGTTCTTACATTACAGCCTTGTTTTAAAATGGATTAAATTTAAATTTTCCCTCTTCATCCAATCTACACATAATACCAAAGCCCGAAACAGTTGTCTTATCTTTTCTCTGTACCCCACAGATACAATTATTTGCAAGGTCCCTCAATAATCAAGTATTGAATTTAAGGGCACCTATTCGTAATGTTTTTTTTAAAAACAGAACAGACGCTGAATATCCCTTTGAGCATGGTAAAGTTATTAATTAGGCTTTGGATGGTGTATCAATACACCCAGTCACTGCAAGGATACAGGCGTCCTTCCTAACTCAGTTGCTGGAGAGGAAGGAAACTGTTCAGGGATTTAACCATGAGGCCACTGGAGACTTTAAAAAAGAGTTTAATGTCCAGGATATGAAAAAAAAAACAGGGATGTAAACAAATTTGTCCACATCATTTGAGAGAAATAAGCTTTTTGTGCGTATGGAACATTTCTGGGATCTTTTATTTCAGCTCATGAAATCAAAACTTTACATATTGCTGTTCAGTGAAATCTACTTATGGCAAGACGGCACGAACCGATCTTGGGCCTGGCAAACATAAATGTACCTTGTCCTTGTTGTAACGGTTTTGACTTGAGGTTATTGTTTGTAGGGGTGTCAGGTAGGTTGAAAATATTGATTTCTCCCTTTTTTGTTTGGGAGGGAATGAGTCCCATCTGGTCAGTCAAGTCGACACCAATACAAAGGACTCATGTAAAAGTCAATATGTAAATACTCTTTTCATAAACCCTTAAAACACTGGAAATAACTCCCGAGCCATCACAGTGTGAGTGCGAGAACACTTACTTCTGAACAGGAAGCTTCATCAGATCGGTGTCGGAGAAGAGGCGCAGCAGGAAATCGTGAACATCGTCCAGTTTCTCAGGTCCTCCCATGTTCATCATTAGGATCCCCGTTTTGGGCTTTCTGCAAGGATAAGTACAGTGCTACATTAATACTGTATCATTATTTACAATTGTAACTCAAGACGTCTAAGCAAGTATCCAAGTATTTAGGTTTCTGTGTGGATATGTACAGTAGTACTGTGCTATTCAGAACTGAAACAGCCAAGCAGATATCCCTTGTCTAGACATGTATCCAGAAAGAGCTGCCATTGAAACACATGGAGCGAGGTCGTACGAGGGCTCTACCAACTACATAACCAACTGGCACGCATCCGCCCCCCCCTCAAATTAGGCCTATACTACTGTACTATACTGTGGACAGTAGGTATTTATCCAGGCCCTGTATTGAAGGAAGTGATGCCACACAAAAAAAACAATAGTTTGTTGCTTGCTCAGTCTTACATGTAATGAACCCACTGAAGCTCGGCGTGGTCCTACATTTTGGCCGCGGCCTTTTTTAGAGACCCCATCTCTTTATTGAACTTCAGTCTGCAATACTTTTTTTGGGGGCGTGTGTGAGCAACACAGCTCACATTACACAGCTTCATGTATCTACATTTGTTTCACTTGGACCTCAATTTAGTCCTTTTCATCAACATAGAAGTACAGGGTAGTGTCCACACGCAGTTTCTCACTCAACACATTTCGGTATGAATGACGACAGGGTAAAAGAGAACTTGAATCAAAGGGATATTTAATTCCCTCTCTCTAGTCTATTGTACCGGACCTGTTTTCTACCGCTTCTGGGGTCGCTGTGGAGGCTGGCTGGGCGAAGGCTGCAACGGTTGCACTACTAGACTGTCTTCTGAGAGGTGTCGAAACACTCAGGCTTACGGCGTTACTGCACCTGGCAACTGAAGGGAGAGAGAGAGAGAGATAAGATTAAAGTCAAAATCAGACATTTAAATTGATATACTTCCTTCTAAGCCGATGACTAAAACACATAGGGGAAAAATATATATTTTATAATCATTCTGAAAGCAAAACTTCAATTATTATTTCAAGGCATTACCAACATGTATTACCAGTCAAGCTTGGGAGTGGCAACTTTAGTATTTGTTATTAAGAATAGTTTAGTAGACTAGTAGTAGTTGCCAAACACACACACACATATACATACATACATATATACATATATATATATATATATATATATCTATCTAATTGGCTGCAGTAGCAATCAGTGAACACTAAGCGGCGCACGATTATTATGCAAGTTGAACAAAATGTCAGTTGTGTAACTTTGAGTTGCATTAGCTAAATAAAACCTCAATTTTAGCTTAAGTAGCTATTTTTTTTCTCTCCACAGTTTCATTTAACTCATGGAAGAGCTCAATAATATGACATAGAGCAGTTTGACAAAAGGTTTAGTAAACATTAGTATGTTTGTGGTTAGTCCTTCGAACAAACCAGCTAGAAGAAATACTTGCTAGTTTAGCTTTTGGCATATTATTGCGATTATAATTCAAACTGAAATATTTACGAGAATATAATGCTATAATATTGAGGCATCGGTGAAGTCCGGTCTCTCACGAAATACCTTATTCACAACCTGAAGGTTAAAAAGACAATGCTAACTAGCTAGCGAGTGTGGTAAAAGGCTTGGTGGTGGGCAATATAAACTAGCATTTGGCTATTAGCTAACTAGCCATCCAGCAAATACATGTCAAAGATACAGTTAACTTCTGTGTTCATGTTCTTGTGCTGCTGCTAACTTGCTAACTAACCAGCTATCTGTACAGCTAGCTCGCTAACATTAGCACAAAGTAGCTACCCATCCACTTACATTGAATGAGCCGAGTCGCCCTTCCTAATACAGACATCATGTTTCAACGGAGGATTTCTATACTTCTAGGAGTGATTTGGTCCAGTCGGCGGATCCTATCTGTCTTTATAACAAATAGCGTGGTCGACCAGCTAAATTCCCCCCAGCCTCTAACACCCGAGGAGTGACACTGACAGAAAGCACACGAACAGCACTTGTCACGTGTGTTTACAAGCCATGCCTGTGCTCTGATGTAGGAAGCTGTGCACTCCCCTAGCCTGGTAGGAAGCTGTGCACTCCCCTAGCCTGGTCATCCAGGAAGTAGCCCATGGTGTCCCAGGTGCTGTTCTGTTCCATAAAACCACCAAAAACACATACACAGTGAGTTTTGGAGATATATATATTTTTTGTACAGATGTATGTACAAAAAAAAAATATTGTTTTTGGTGGTTTTACATCTAGAGAAGGAAGTTACTCAAGAAAATATCTGCCAAATTCTAACCCTTGTTTTTGACTTTATGTTTAACAGGATTATTGCAACAGCAGTGGACCAGTCATTTGCCACAATACACAAGAGATGAAACAGAATGCATGTCTCCACAGAACATTCCAGAAAGATATTGTAGCGTATGCAGTATACATTTATTGGCAGACAAATAGTATTCGCTAGACAGCATTAATTTCTTGTTTGAAAACACATTTCAAATCTTACATTTGCAGGGATTTGTTAGTGTAATTAATTGTTCTCGTCTTAGATCTCGAGCCTTGTATGTTGGCCTTTTGCAATGCAGTAAGATGGGGCTTTCGTCCCAAACGGAGCTCTATTCTCTATATAGTGCACTACCTTTGGTCCTGGTAAAAAATAAGGGCCCTATACAGGGATAGCGCGCTGTTAAAAAAAATAGCACTATATAGGGAATAGATTGCCATTTGGGATGAACATCTTGTTCTCTTGAAGCGCAGTGTGATCCATCTCCAGCAGGGGGCAGGGTAGTTGTTTAGTTTAGGGTCGACAGCGCTGGATGAAGCGAGGGTAGAGACACACGTCTCTGATGTGGTGTCTGTTCAGCAGCCAGGTTAGAAACCTCTCTAGGCCGAGCCCGTAGCCACCGTGGGGACAGGTACCATACTTCCTCTAGAAGACACAATGTTGACGTTATTAAGGAAACACACCATCAAAATAGTCTAACAGATTCTCTGTTCATAAAACAGTTAGTTCCGGGAAACACGAGGGTGTCTAACCTATGACCCCAGCAGCCATACTAAAATCGCAATGAAGCACGCCCCCTTGTGTTTTATTGCTTAAATTAATAAGATCTATAGGTCTGATTTTCTCTTCCTGGCTGAGTACATACCTGGTCAGTGTACCAGTAGTAAGGGGTAGATGTACGTACCTGGTCAGTGTACCAGTAGTAAGGGGTAGATGTACATACCTGGTCAGTGTACCAGTAGTAAGGGGTAGATGTACATACCTGGTCAGTGTACCAGTATTAGAGGGTTGGGTTGATGTACGTACCTGGTCAGTGTACCAGTAGTAAGGGGTAGATGTACGTACCTGGTCAGTGTACCAGTAGTAAGGGGTAGATGTACGTACCTGGTCAGTGTACCAGTAGTAAGGGGTAGATGTACATACCTGGTCAGTGTACCAGTAGTAAGGGGTAGATGTACATACCTGGTCAGTGTACCAGTATTAGAGGGTTGGGTAGATGTACGTACCTGGTCAGTGTACCAGTAGTAAGGGGTAGATGTACGTACCTGGTCAGTGTACCAGTAGTAAGGGGTTGGGTCAATGCCCTCCCTCTTGTATCCCTCCAGCAGTTCCTCAGCATCCCAGATCCTCATAGACCCTCCAACTATCTCTCCAACATTAGGCATCAGCACATCCACCTGGGGAGAGGAACAGCAGGGACAACAATGAGGATGTCTTTCAGGGCCCATATTCAAAAAGCCTCTCAGAGAATCAAATCAAATGTATTTATATAGCCCTTCGTACATCAGCTGATATCTCAAAGTGCTGTACAGAAACCCAGCCTAAAACCCCAAACAGCAAGCAATGCAGGTGTAGAAGCACGGTGGCTAGGAAAAACTCCCTAGAAAGGCCATGTGTGGGGTGGCCAGTCCTCTTCTGGCTGTGCCGGGTGGAGATTATAACAAAACATGGTCAAGATGTTCAAATGTTCATAGATGACCAGCATGGTCGAATAATAATAAGGCAGAATAGTTGAAACTGGAGCAGCAGCACAGTCAGGTGGACTGGGGACAGCAAGGAGTCATCATGTCAGGTATTCCTGGGGCATGGTCCTAGGGCTCAGGTCAGTTGAAACTGGAGCAGCAGCACAGCCACAGCCAGAGAAGGAGTCCTGATCTAGAATCAGCTCCCCCCTGTCCATATTCTTATTCATTATTATCTAATAGGACAAAACTGATATTGGATCAGAACCCAGAGACATGTTTGAATCAGGCCCTGGATAAGGTTCATGATGGCTTCTCTGAGATGTGGTTTTTCAGGTCATGGTTTCCGGTGACGTAAGCTCTCTGCTGGTCGGGGACTCACCGACTCGGTGAGGCGTCGGTCCTCAGGACAGCGCTGCATGTAGAAGGACTTGATCTCAGCCGGGAAGCGGCACAGCAGGATGGTCTCACCGATGGCATCAGTCATCAGCCTCTCTGGGGCCTCTGGGATGTCCTGAAACCAAGGAGGGAGAGGGTTTTATAACATCACCATAACAGGAGCTGGACGAAGAGAAGATCCACTGGTGGAGTAGCTAAACACTGAGCGGACATTCCGTGTCTCTCTTCACGTCAGTTTCCTGGACCCAGACTAAGTTATGGACTCAACAGATTATTAGTTATGGACTCAAAGCAGTTATGGACTCAAAGCTGGTTCAACAGATTCTCCATTGAAAGTCATATGTAGTCCAGGACTTGGCTAAATCTGTCCTGGATACCAGCCCTAAAAATGTCCTAAATGTCTTCAAAACAACCACAGATCGACACGGTCCAAATATTATTTCTGAGGGAGATAGTAATTAGGAGTGATTATAATTGACAGTGGTACTTGTCGACCATAAAACCATTTATCAAATGGAATTTATTCAGTCAAATGTACCTCTCCAAACTCATAGTATGTCCCATCATCTTTTTTGATGTCGTGCTCCTTCAGCCAGATGATGGCCTCAGAGTAGTTCATCCTCTTGAAGGGCCTCTTGGGGGGCTTGAAGTCCTGGGGAGGATGGAAAGGAAAAAGACAGGCCACATTAGCACTGTGCTATCCTCATGTTTAGCCTTTCACCACCATACCAGGATTCTAAAAGATCAAGGAAACCTGAATCTCAAAAAGGAAACATTATTTCAAGACAAACATTTAAGAATATATCCATCTCAGTGAACAAGACCACGAGACAGAGATAAACACATACAGCTAGAGACAGACAGACAGACATACAGCTAGAGACAGACAGACAGACAGACATACAGCTAGAGACAGACAGACAGACATACAGCTAGAGACAGACAGACAGACATACAGCTAGAGACAGACAGACAGACATACAGCTAGAGACAGACATACAGCTAGAGACAGACATTCAGCTAGAGACAGACAGACATTCAGCTAGAGACAGACAGACATACAGCTAGAGACAGACAGACAGACAGACATACAGCTAGAGACAGACAGACAGACAGACATACAGCTAGAGACAGACATACAGCTAGAGACAGACATACAGCTAGAGACAGACATACAGCTAGAGACAGACAGACAGACATACAGCTAGAGACAGACAGACAGACAGACATACAGCTAGAGACAGACAGACAGACAGACATACAGCTAGAGACAGACAGACAGACAGACATACAGCTAGAGACAGACAGACAGACAGACATACAGCTAGAGACAGACAGACAGACAGACATACAGCTAGAGACAGACAGACAGACAGACAGACATACAGCTAGAGACAGACAGACAGACAGACATACAGCTAGAGACAGACAGACAGACAGAGACATACAGCTAGAGACAGACAGACAGACAGACATACAGCTAGAGACAGACAGACAGACAGACATACAGCTAGAGACAGACAGACAGACAGACATACAGCTAGAGACAGACAGACAGACAGACATACAGCTAGAGACAGACAGACAGACATACAGCTAGAGACAGACAGACAGACAGACATACAGCTAGAGACAGACATACAGCTAGAGACAGACAGACATACAGCTAGAGACAGACAGACATACAGCTAGAGACAGACATACAGCTAGAGACAGACATACAGACAGACATACAGCTAGAGACAGACAGACAGACAGAGACATACAGCTAGAGACAGACAGACAGACAGACATACAGCTAGAGACAGACAGACAGACAGACATACAGCTAGAGACAGACAGACAGACAGACATACAGCTAGAGAAAGACAGACAGACAGACATACAGCTAGAGACAGACAGACAGACAGACATACAGCTAGAGACAGACAGACAGACAGACATACAGCTAGAGACAGACAGACAGACAGACATACAGCTAGAGACAGACAGACAGACAGACATACAGCTAGAGACAGACAGACAGACAGACATACAGCTAGAGACAGACAGACAGACAGACATACAGCTAGAGACAGACAGACAGACAGACATACAGCTAGAGACAGACAGACAGACAGACATACAGCTAGAGACAGACAGACAGACAGACATACAGCTAGAGACAGACAGACAGACAGACATACAGCTAGAGACAGACAGACAGACAGACATACAGCTAGAGACAGACAGACAGACAGACATACAGCTAGAGACAGACAGACAGACATACAGCTAGAGACAGACAGACAGACATACAGACATACAGCTAGAGACAGACATACAGCTAGAGACAGACATACAGACAGACATACAGCTAGAGACAGACATACAGCTAGAGACAGACAGACAGACAGAGACATACAGCTAGAGACAGACAGACAGACAGACATACAGCTAGAGACAGACAGACAGACAGACAGACATACAGCTAGAGACAGACAGACAGACAGACAGACATACAGCTAGAGACAGACAGACAGACAGACATACATACAGCTAGAGACAGACAGACAGACAGACAGACATACAGCTAGAGACAGACAGACAGACAGACAGACATACAGCTAGAGACAGACAGACAGACAGACATACAGCTAGAGACAGACAGACAGACAGACATACAGCTAGAGACAGACAGACAGACAGACATACAGCTAGAGACAGACAGACAGACAGACATACAGCTAGAGACAGACAGACAGACAGACATACAGCTAGAGACAGACAGACAGACAGACATACAGCTAGAGACAGACAGACAGACATACAGCTAGAGACAGACAGACAGACATACAGCTAGAGACAGACAGACAGACATACAGCTAGAGACAGACAGACATACAGCTAGAGACAGACAGACATACAGCTAGAGACAGACAGACATACAGCTAGAGACAGACAGACAGACATACAGCTAGAGACAGACAGACAGACAGCTAGAGACAGACAGACATACAGCTAGAGACAGACAGACATACAGCTAGAGACAGACAGACATACAGCTAGAGACAGACAGACAGACAGACAGCTAGAGACAGACAGACAGACAGCTAGAGACAGACAGACAGACAGCTAGAGACAGACAGACAGACAGCTAGAGACAGACAGACAGACAGCTAGAGACAGACAGACAGACAGCTAGAGACAGACAGACAGACAGCTAGAGACAGACAGACAGACAGCTAGAGACAGACAGACATACAGCTAGAGACAGACAGACATACAGCTAGAGACAGACAGACATACAGCTAGAGACAGACAGACATACAGCTAGAGACAGACAGACATACAGCTAGAGACAGACAGACAGACAGCTAGAGACAGACAGACAGACAGCTAGAGACAGACAGACATACAGCTAGAGACAGACAGACATACAGCTAGAGACAGACAGACATACAGCTAGAGACAGACAGACAGCTAGAGACAGACAGACATACAGCTAGAGACAGACAGACATACAGCTAGAGACAGACAGACATACAGCTAGAGACAGACATACAGCTAGAGACAGACAGACATACAGCTAGAGACAGACAGACATACAGCTAGAGACAGACAGACATACAGCTAGAGACAGACAGACAGACAGCTAGAGACAGACATACAGCTAGAGACAGACATACAGACATACAGCTAGAGACAGACATACAGACATACAGCTAGAGACAGACAGACAGACAGACAGACATACAGCTAGAGACAGACAGACAGACAGACAGACATACAGCTAGAGACAGACAGACAGACATACATACAGCTAGAGACAGACAGACAGACAGACATACATACAGCTAGAGACAGACAGACATACAGCTAGAGACAGACAGACATACAGCTAGAGACAGACATTCAGCTAGAGACAGACAGACAGACAGACATACAGCAAGAGACAGACAGACAGACAGACATACAGCTAGAGACAGACATACAGCTAGAGACAGACAGACAGACAGACATACAGCTAGAGACAGACAGACAGACAGCTAGAGACAGACATACAGACATACAGCTAGAGACAGACATACAGACATACAGCTAGAGACAGACATACAGACATACAGCTAGAGACAGACAGACAGCCAGACAGACATACAGCTAGAGACAGACAGACAGACAGACATACAGCTAGAGACAGACAGACAGACATACAGCTAGAGACAGACAGACATACAGCTAGAGACAGACAGACATACAGCTAGAGACAGACAGACAGACAGCTAGAGACAGACAGACAGACAGCTAGAGACAGACAGACAGACATACAGCTAGAGACAGACAGACAGACATACAGCTAGAGACACAGACAGACAGCTAGAGACAGACAGACAGACATACAGCTAGAGACAGACAGACAGCTAGAGACAGACAGACAGACAGCTAGAGACAGACAGACAGACAGCTAGAGACAGACAGACATACAGCTAGAGACAGACAGACATACAGCTAGAGACAGACAGACAGACAGCTAGAGACAGACAGACAGACAGCTAGAGACAGACAGACAGACAGCTAGAGACAGACAGACAGACAGCTAGAGACAGACAGACAGACAGCTAGAGACACAGACAGACAGCTAGAGACAGACAGACAGACAGCTAGAGACACAGACAGACAGCTAGAGACAGACAGACAGACAGCTAGAGACAGACAGACAGACAGCTAGAGACAGACAGACAGACAGCTAGAGACAGACAGACAGCTAGAGACAGACAGACAGCTAGAGACAGACAGACAGACAGACAGACAGCTAGAGACAGACAGACAGACAGCTAGAGACAGACAGACAGACAGCTAGAGACAGACAGACAGACAGCTAGAGACAGACAGACAGACAGCTAGAGACAGACAGACAGACAGCTAGAGACACAGACAGACAGCTAGAGACAGACAGACAGACAGCTAGAGACAGACAGACATACAGCTAGAGACAGACAGACATACAGCTAGAGACAGACAGACATACAGCTAGAGACAGACAGACAGACAGCTAGAGACAGACAGACAGACAGCTAGAGACAGACAGAGACAGCTAGAGACAGACAGAGACAGCTAGAGACAGACAGACAGCTAGAGACAGACAGACAGACAGACAGCTAGAGACAGACAGACAGACAGCTAGAGACAGACAGACAGACAGCTAGAGACAGACAGACAGACAGCTAGAGACAGACAGACAGACAGCTAGAGACAGACAGAGACAGCTAGAGACAGACAGAGACAGCTAGAGACAGACAGACAGCTAGAGACAGACAGACAGACAGACAGCTAGAGACAGACAGACAGACAGCTAGAGACAGACAGACAGACAGCTAGAGACAGACAGACAGACAGCTAGAGACAGACAGACAGACAGCTAGAGACAGACAGACATACAGCTAGAGACAGACAGACATACAGCTAGAGACAGACAGACATACAGCTAGAGACAGACAGACAGACAGCTAGAGACAGACAGACAGACAGCTAGAGACAGACAGACATACAGCTAGAGACAGACAGACATACAGCTAGAGACAGACAGACATACAGCTAGAGACAGACAGACATACAGCTAGAGACAGACAGACATACAGCTAGAGACAGACAGACATACAGCTAGAGACAGACAGACATACAGCTAGAGACAGACAGACATACAGCTAGAGACAGACAGACATACAGCTAGAGACAGACAGACATACAGCTAGAGACAGACATACAGCTAGAGACAGACAGACATACAGCTAGAGACAGACAGACATACAGCTAGAGACAGACAGACATACAGCTAGAGACAGACAGACATACAGCTAGAGACAGACAGACATACAGCTAGAGACAGACAGACATACAGCTAGAGACAGACAGACAGCTAGAGACAGACAGACAGCTAGAGACAGACAGACAGCTAGAGACAGACATACAGACATACAGCTAGAGACAGACAGACAGACAGACATACAGCTAGAGACAGACAGACAGACAGACATACAGCTAGAGACAGACAGACAGACATACATACAGCTAGAGACAGACAGACAGACATACATACAGCTAGAGACAGACAGACAGACATACATACAGCTAGAGACAGACAGACAGACATACAGCTAGAGACAGACATTCAGCTAGAGACAGACAGACATACAGCTAGAGACAGACAGACAGACATACAGCAAGAGACAGACAGACAGACAGACAGACATACAGCTAGAGACAGACATACAGCTAGAGACAGACATACAGCTAGAGACAGACAGACAGACATACAGCTAGAGACAGACATACAGCTAGAGACAGACATACAGCTAGAGACAGACAGACAGACATACAGCTAGAGACAGACATACAGCTAGAGACAGACAGACAGCTAGAGACAGACAGACAGCTAGAGACAGACAGACAGCTAGAGACAGACAGACATACAGCTAGAGACAGACAGACATACAGCTAGAGACAGACAGACATACAGCTAGAGACAGACAGACAGACAGCTAGAGACAGACAGACATACAGCTAGAGACAGACAGACATACAGCTAGAGACAGACAGACATACAGCTAGAGACAGACATACAGACATACAGCTAGAGAGAAAAAGGGGGGGGGGGGGGGGGAGAGAGAACTAATAGCTGCCAATAAAACATCAGACGTACAGGGTTGACTTGGTAGAGTAGAGAAGCAGCAGGTGACTTCAGGACTCTGTCCACCACGTCACACACCAGATCCTCCAGTCTGCTCAGTAGGTCCTCATAGGTCATGAAGGGGCACTCTGCCTCTATGTGAGTGTACCTACAGAGGGAGGGCACATAGTATAACTACATAACCCATGTTAACCGCTAAGGGATCGATGTGTCCCCCGCGAGACGGTTGAGCTAACGTAGGCTAATGTGATTAGCATGAGGTTGTCAGTAACAACAAACAAAAAAATCCCAGGACATAGGCATGTCTGATATGGGCAGAAAGCTTAAATTCTTGTTAATCTAACTGGACTGTCCATTTAACAGTAGCTATTACAGTGAAAGAATACCATGCTATTATTTGAGGAGAGTGAACAATTATGAACTAGAAAATGTATTAATAAACCAATTAGGCACAGTTGGGCAGTCTTGATACAACATTTTGAACAGAAATGCAATGGTTCATTGGATCAGTAAAAAGCGTTGCACGTACACTGCTGCCATCTAGTGGCCAAAATCTAAATTGCACCCGGGCTGGAATAATACATTATGGCCTTTCTCTTGCATTTTAAAGATGGTACAAAAAAATATTTTTTTTCTTTGCAGGAACTTTTAAATCAGATCTAATGTGTTATATTCTCCTACATTAATTTAACATTTCTACAAACTTCAAAGTGTTTCCTCTCAAATGGTATCGAGAATATACATATCCTTGCTTCAGGTCCTGAGCTACGGGCAGTTAGATTTGGGCATGTCATTTTAGGTGAAAATTGAAAAGAAGGGTTTTATCCTTATTAATTAAACACTAGAAAGTGTCTGTTGAAGAATAAGTCGTCAGTGAAACTAACCTGTATAAATAAAAAGGTCAATACCCAATAGATAGGAATAGAATAGGAATATGAATAGAATAGGTAGGAATAGGAATAGAATAGGTATCCTAAGGTCATGTTTTGCTATCAGAATGACTCCAATATGAAACAGCAAAGGAAAACAACAATTCCAGTACTCACTCAGACAGGTGCCTGCGAGTGCGGGACTGCTCTGCGCGGTAGGACTGAGCGATACAGAAGGTGTCTCCCAGAGCAGGGATGCAGGTCTCCAGGTAGAGCTGAGAGGACTGGGTCAGGAACGCCTCCTCCCCAAAGTAGTTCAGGTTGAACAGGGTGGAACCTCCCTCCACCTGGGTCTGCACCAGAGTGGGTGGGGTGATCTTTGGGGGAACAAATACAAAAAAAAAAAAACAGATTTAGACAAGAAGTGTCGACATACAAGGCTGAAAATATACAATTCAAGATTCAAAGCTTTCATCACTAACCACGTTTCCATCCACTTTGTGAATCAAGTCATTAAATAAACATGAAATAAAACACAACAGCTGTGATGGAAGCAGGTACGTTTCAGTACAATTTTATAAATCCAACAGATAATTTGTTAGTTCGACATGGTGGGATCTTTTTGTGTCTGTAAAATTAATTTTGTGAGAAATTGAAGTGGAAACGTCTTTATGCTGAAATACTGATATTAACCATTAAAACAACATAAACTTGAGTCACACCATGATATGGCGTGCGGTCCTCCCACTAGGACTCAGGAAAACCATGCAATTTATTAGGCTACAGATGAAATAATTTAGAAACGTCACAGGGTGGTGAAAGTGCAGTGATCTTGATGCTCCTTTCCAATAAATATTGAGGGTCTTATTCTGGTGACATGATGATTGATGCTTGACTGCCGTTTTGACAAATAAAACCATTCTCTCTTATCCATAATGTCATCATGTAGACTAGCCTTCCTGCACTGTATCTGCCAGCTGTTGTCTAGAGCTCCCCTGTCAAGACCAGAGTAGGCCTGTGTCAAGACCAGAGTAGGCCTGTGTCAAGACCAGAGTAGGCCTGTGTCAAGACCAGAGTAGGCCTGTGTCAAGACCAGAGTAGGCCTGTGTCAAGACCAGAGTAGGCCTGTGTCAAGACCAGAGTAGGCCTGTGTCAAGACCAGAGTAGGCCTGTGACAAGACCAGAGTAGGCCTGTGACAAGACCAGAGTAGGCCTGTGACAAGACCAGAGTAGGCCTGTGACAAAACCAGAGTAGGCCTGTGTCAAGACCAGAGTAGGCCTGTGTCAAGACCAGAGTAGGCCTGTGTCAAAACCATCGGTAGAGATGGAAACTTTTGATTCTTATTCAGTACATGAAAAAGTACATTGTGTCATAACACACTGAATTATATTTGCAACAAGTCTGGTGGAAACACACCACTGGCATATTTTATTTAATGTTAATTACAGAACATTAGCATGAATATCTGTGGCCAGTTGGATGGAAACCTAGCTAATGATGTCATCAACAAATACAACAAGCAAATATGGAGGTGATGAGGCTTTTCGATACAGTGGTGCTCCAATATATTGGCATCCTTGTCCTTTACAATGGAGTCCAATGGAGCACAAAGGTCTTTCTATTCAAAACTGGTTGAATGGCTATTTTTTACCCTGTAGGCACCTGCAACTTACCACAGATGAGATAAATGACACATTAAACGAGAATCATCTGACCATATGACATTCTCCCAATCTTCTTCTGGATCATCCAAATGCTCTCTAGCAAACTTCAGACGGACCTGGACATGTACTGGCCTAAGCAAGGGGACACGTCTGGCACTGCAGGATTTGAGTCCCTGGCGGCGTAGTGTGTTACTGATGGTAGGCTTTGTTACTTTGGTCCCAGCTCTCTGCAGGTTCTGGGATTTTTGCTCACCGTTCTTGTGATCATTTTGACCCCACGAAGGTGAGATCTTGCATGGAGCCCCAGATCGAGGGAGATTATCAGTGGTCTTGTATGTCTTCCATTTCCTAATAATTGCTCCCACAGTTGATTTCTCAAAACCAAGCTGCTTACCTATTGCAGATTCAGTCTTTCCAGCCTGGTGCAGGTCTACAATTGTGTTTCTGGTGTCCTTTGACAGCTCTTTGGCCACAGTGGAGTTTGGAGTGTGACTGTTTGAGGTTGTGGACAGGTGTCTTTTATACTGATAACAAGTTCAAACAGGTGCCATTAATACAGGTAATGAGTGGAGGACAGAGGAGCCTCTTAAAGAAGAAGTTACAGGTCTGTGAGAGCCAGAAATCTTGCTTGTTTGTAGGTGACCAAATACTTATTTCCCACCATAATTTGCAAATAAATTCATTAAAAATCCTACAATGTGATTTTCTGGATTTTTTTTCCTCATTTTGTCTGTCATAGTTGCAGTGTACCTATGATGAAAATACAGGCTTCTCTCATCTTTTTAAGTGGGAGAACTCACACAATTGGTGGCTGACTAAATACTTTTTTGCTCCACTGTGTGTGTGTATATATAGATATATATAGATATATATATATATATATATATATATATATACAAATAAAAAAAGACTAGCTTGCTGGCCTTACCTTTATTTTACTAGGCAAGTCAGTTAAGAACAAATTCTTATTTACAATGACGGCCTAGGAACAGTGGGTTAACTGCCATGTTCAGGGGCAGAACGACACCTTGTCAGCTCGGGGGTTTGAACTTGCAACCTTCCAGTTACTAGTCCAACACTCTAACCACTAGGCTACCCTGCCGCCCCACATTAGCCCGAGCTATTTAGGAGGGATATCACATCTGGCACAAATGATTGTCTAGTTGTGTTTTTCATGCTGAGCGGTGCCCTATACCTGCACCCAGAGGAGACTAGTTCAAAGTCCAGGTACGGGGGTGGCTTGGGCCTAAAATTATTTTGTGAGCCTTACGGAGGGCCCCGACCTTAAAGATCACCTCCAGGCCTGTCTGTTTGACTCCTAGTACCTTGGGGAGGGCCCCCGACCTTAAAGATCACCTCCAGGCCTGTCTGTTTGACTCCTAGTACCTTGGGGAGGGCCCTGATCTTAAAGAGCTCATCCAGGCCTGTCTGTTTGACTCCAAGTACCTTGCCTGCTGTGGTAATAATCCTTCTCAACATATTGTTACCTCATAGTATCCGCGGGCGAAGAAGTGATCCCTGAAACACTGTGTGACAGTGGAGCGGACCCGGAGTATCTTGGACACGTTCTCCCCACGGATCATCATGTGTCTGTTGTTGAGCTGAACGTCAACATCAGACTCCTCATTCAGCAGGTTGTCAGCTCCTCCAGCCGGCGCCAGACCCACCAGCTCCCAGAAGTCACAGTGCAGCTCATGACCACCAGGGGCCTGGAGAAGGAGGAAGAGAGGACATCCTAGTCAGTCATAGCTCTAATAACAAAATAACAAACCATCTAATTACAGTTAAAAGGGACAGTTTTCCCCGAACCAGATTGGGCCTAGTCCTGGTCTAAAAAAAAAAGAAGGTTTGATTGAAAATATGACAGTTTAATCTGGGTAATTAAAGTAAGTAAGTGAAGAATCTGTACCTGCTTTCCCTCAGGTACTTGCTTCACTGTCCCATACAGAGCCACTGTGCTTTCAGTGGACAGCACCAGGGCATTGTAGCACTGACACTATAATAGAGACAAAAACAACTAATTTTACAAATAAAAGAAAGCATATTATTCCATTTTGTAATAAAAAAAGAACATTTAAGACAACAAAATATATATATATTTTTTTACCAATTTATTGTTGAGAACACACTGCAGGAAACCAGTTCCATCTCTCAGCACAATGAACAGCAGGTTCTTTCCTAGCAAGAGAATGACAATGGGTTCAGTCAACTTACCGGGGTAAAATAGAAAATAAAGAGAATTATAAATCTACTACGAGCCATGAAGCCCCTCTCTCCTCTCATCCAGCTCCCCCCCCCCAGGTAGTTTTTGGGGGGAGCTTCCATTGTTGGACATAAACGGCTGGACAAAACACCCTGCATTACAATCCTGAGAATATACTGTTAAAAAAACAACCTGCATGTTATCAGCTAGTTACGGTGCTGACATTAGACACACATTAACCAACGTTCTACAATCCTCACCTTGTTTTCTCATTCGATGCACCCAACCAAACACCTTCACTCTCTCCCCTCGGAGAGGCTCCAGCTGATAGATTTTGACCTGTTGGGAAAAGGTTGATTACATTTCAACACAATGGAAGATAAACATGTTATTCTTATTTCCAAACATGTATTTGTATTTGTTTAAATCCCTTTTAAAACAATACAAAACATAGTAAGATGAGTTAGACAGGATACTGACTAAAGAGAATATAGTGGATCTGACCGTTTTGGGCTCTGGAAGGCTGGAGTCATTCTCAATGGTGATTTTCTTAGCTTCTTCTAGGTTCTTCTCTCGTCTCTCAGAATCCTCTGCCTTTAAATCAAAGTTGAAAATAACTTACATAAATAGCAGCTCACATGGGCTACTGCTGCCTGTGAATATTTTAACCGATAGCCACAACTGTTTATGGCCAAATACAAGACTGTGTGAATAATTGTAATAGTGGCATCCCAAAAGGCATCCTATTCCCTACATAGAGCACTACTTTTGACCAAAAGTATAGGGAATAGGATTCCTATATAGGGAATGGGGTTCCATTTGGGATAAACATGCCCCAGACTATTTCCCCACACTGCCGCCTCTCCCACGTACCTCCTTTTTGTCTTTGGAGTCGCTCTTCATCTGCTCTCTAGCAAATAACTTGATCACATTTTTCATCTGCGTCTTGGAGATCACTGCCCAACGCTGGAGTAATAGGGGAGATGAAATCAGAACGGGGAGACGAAATCAGAACAGGGGAACCAAATGAAAGTGAAACCAAACGACTTATTTTTCAAATGCTTCTAACTGTGTACCTCTCCTTCCTTCTGAGAGTCCACATAGATGGTTGGGAATGGCTCCTTTCCAGCAAATGTCAAAGCCTTTGAAATTAAATAGTTGTTGTTATAGCAATGCACTTAACTGTGTTTGATTCAAAGATACGTAGACACATCAGTTATGTTGGATGGAGTCATAATTAAACACAAAACATGGCACACAACACTGATTAATCTTACCCTCAATGAGGTCTTGAAAGGCTTCCTCTCTGTTCCGTCACCATCCTGGTCATTTCCTTCTTTGTCAGACACATACAACTCACCTGGAAGAAGTGGAAACACTCAACACTTGATTCTGAATGTATGTTAGTTCAGCGAACTAATGCATGACAGTGATTATGCTAGCTAGGCAAGATGCTCGTTGGCTAGATAACAGGTGCGTGACACAGACATTTTACCACATGTTTGGGTACAGGGAAAAACAAAAGCAGAGCTCACACCGATGCGTAGTAATTTAGCTAGCTTGTTTTAGCTAACTAGACAGTCAAGATAAGCTTGAGCTATGCAATGATTTATATACATCACTTGTGCTATGAAAGCTAGCTAGCAACACCGGTCTGATGCAACACATCGCATGCTTTCAACATTGCTACAAGGGCTGTAAATTAGCTAGACATGTTATCAACTTACCCACTGAGAGTTCGCCTGTGGTTTTCGTTACCTCCTCTGCCATACCCACGTACAAATTGTATCAAATGTGTATATTTTAACGGTTTTACTAGCGAGCTAATAATAATACGAAAATGAATCGGCCCTCGTTGGGGTTTGTGCGCATGCGTACGGTGAATACAATTTCCGGATAGTTCGTGAATGGTGACTGGTTGCAGTAAATTTCACGTGGATTCGTTCCCAGTCCCTGTAGTTAATTGAAGTTCCACCCTGAAATGACGAAAGTACCATTATGTTGTGGTTTATGGATGGAGAGATGTGGCTAGATATGATTCATGCTTATTTCAACCCATTGCATCATGTAAAGAGCTCGCAAGTTAAGCATTTCACTGTACTGTTTAACACAATTACAAAAGGTAAACGTTGTTTCCATTTTTAATCAATACAAAATTAAATAACGCTTGAAATATTATAGAACCAATCTTCCAATGGAAAAATGCCTCCGTGGCTGTGAATAATAAATGAATCTCATAATTCATCCGAACTCGATGAATACAACAACACTGAGAAGTTGAGAAGTTCACATTTTAAGTATGGGTCTCGTTCATTTCCAAGTCTTCAGTCGTGTGATCAGTGGGCTGTGGTTCAACTTTACCCCTGTGCAGTTTCTCATACAACTGTATCACAAAAAGAAGAGTAGAGAAGATGCATCAGATCAAGTATGTATTTGTTTTTTGTAAAACCTCCAGAAATAAACTCCGAATTTCAGTCAAATACATGTTCCCCTTATCGAGCCAACTGTTATCATGAATAAAACATCAAAACTGCATACATTAAGAATAAGTACTTACAGTGACCCAAATGGGTAAATGTAGTATTCCATACACTACAACAAGGCAAAATAAGAATGTTTCGATGTAGATGGTGTTTTCAAAGAGCGCAGAGTATGTCAGGGGCATTTCATCTTTGTACTGAAATTTTGAAAAAAGTCAACCAACGTTTTAATGCATTAGCAAGTGCTTACAGAGTTTTCATAAAGGTATCAGTTCAAAAGGCAGTCACACATCTGAGCCATCTTTTTTTGCAGGTGCATGGAAACAGTTGAAAAAGATGAGAAAAAACCCTGCATACTGCTCTGTCCTAGTATCACTGCTAGTATCACTGCTCTGTCCTAGTATCACTGCTCAGGCTAGTACCACTGCTCTGGTTAGTACCACTGCTAGTATCACTGCTCTGGCTAGAATCACTGCTCTGGATAGTATCACTGCTAGTATCACTGCTCTGGTTAGTATCACTGCTAGTATCACTGCTCTGGTTAGTATCACTGCTAGTATCACTGCTCTGGCTAGTACCACTGCTAGTATCACTGCTCTGGTTAGTACCACTGCTAGTATCACTGCTCTGGTTAGTATCACTGCTAGTATCACTGCTCTGGTTAGTATCACTGCTAGTATCACTGCTCTGGCTAGTACCACTGCTCTGGTTAGTATCACTGCTCTGGATAGTACCACTGCTAGTATCGCAGCTCTGGCTAGTATCACTGCTCTGGTTAGTACCACTGCTCTGGCTAGTATCACTGCTCTGGTTAGTACCACTGCTCTGGTTAGTATCACTGCTCTGGTTAGTATCACTGCTCTGGTTAGTACCACTGCTCTGGTTAGTATCACTGCTCTGGCTAGTACCACTGCTCTGGCTAGTATCACTGCTCTGGTTAGTATCACTGCTCTGGTTAGTATCACTGCTCTGGTTAGTATCACTGCTCTGGTTAGTACCACTGCTCTGGTTAGTATCACTGCTAGTATCGCAGCTCTGGCTAGTACCACTGCTAGTATCACTGCTCTGGATAGTACCACTGCTCTGGTTAGTATCACTGCTCTGGTTAGAATCACTGCTCTGGATAGTACCACTGCTCTGGTTAGTATCACTGCTCTGGATAGAATCACTGCTCTGGTTAGTACCACTGCTAGTATCACTGCTCTGGTTAGTACCACTGCTCTGGTTAGTACCACTGCTCTGGTTAGTATCACTGCTCTGGTTAGTATCACTGCTCTGGTTAGTATCACTGCTCTGGCTAGTACCACTGCTCTGGCTAGTACCACTGCTCTGGCTAGTATCACTGCTCTGGTTAGTATCACTGCTCTGGTTAGTATCACTGTTCTGGTTAGTATCACTGCTCTGGTTAGTACCACTGCTCTGGCTAGTATCACTGCTCTGGTTAGTACCACTGCTCTGGCTAGTACCACTGCTCTGGCTAGTATCACTGCTCTGGTTAGTACCACTGCTAGTATCACTGCTCTGGCTAGTACCACTGCTCTGGTTAGTATCACTGCTCTGGTTAGTATCACTGCTCTGGCTAGTACCACTGCTCTGGCTAGTATCACTGCTCTGGTTAGTACCACTGCTAGTATCACTGCTCTGGCTAGTATCACTGCTCTGGTTAGTACCACTGCTAGTATCACTGCTCTGGTTAGTACCACTGCTCTGGCTAGTATCACTGCTCTGGCTAGTACCACTGCTAGTATCACTGCTCTGGCTAGTATCACTGCTCTGGCTAGTATCGCAGCTCTGGCTAGTATCACTGCTCTGGCTAGAATCACTGCTCTGGCTAGTATCACTGCTCTGGTTAGTATCACTGCTCTGGCTAGTATCACTGCTCTGGTTAGTATCACTGCTCTGGTTAGTATCACTGCTCTGGTTAGTATCACTGCTCTGGTTAGTATCACTGCTCTGGTTAGTACCACTGCTCTGGTTAGTATCACTGCTCTGGTTAGTATCACTGCTCTGGTTAGTATCACTGCTCTGGTTAGTATCACTGCTCTGGTTAGTACCACTGCTCTGGTTAGTACCACTGCTAGTATCACTGCTCTGGTTAGTATCACTGCTCTGGTTAGTACCACTGCTCTGGTTAGTACCACTGCTAGTATCACTGCTCTGGTTAGTACCACTGCTCTGGTTAGTATCACTGCTCTGGTTAGTATCACTGCTCTGGTTAGTATCACTGCTCTGGTTAGTATCACTGCTCTGGTTAGTATCACTGCTAGTATCACTGCTCTGGCTAGTATCACTGCTCTGGTTAGTACCACTGCTCTGGCTAGTACCACTGCTCTGGCTAGTACCACTGCTCTGGTTAGTATCACTGCTCTGGTTAGTATCACTGCTCTGGTTAGTATCACTGCTCTGGTTAGTACCACTGCTCTGGTTAGTATCACTGCTCTGGTTAGTATCACTGCTCTGGTTAGTATCACTGCTCTGGTTAGTATCACTGCTCTGGCTAGTATCACTGCTCTGGTTAGTATCACTGCTCTGGCTAGTACCACTGCTCTGGCTAGTACCACTGCTCTGGCTAGTATCACTGCTCTGGTTAGTACCACTGCTAGTATCACTGCTCTGGCTAGTACCACTGCTCTGGTTAGTATCACTGCTCTGGTTAGTATCACTGCTCTGGCTAGTATCACTGCTCTGGTTAGTACCACTGCTCTGGTTAGTATCACTGCTCTGGTTAGTATCACTGCTCTGGCTAGTATCACTGCTCTGGTTAGTACCACTGCTAGTATCACTGCTCTGGCTAGTATCACTGCTCTGGTTAGTACCACTGCTAGTATCACTGCTCTGGTTAGTACCACTGCTCTGGCTAGTATCACTGCTCTGGCTAGTACCACTGCTAGTATCACTGCTCTGGCTAGTATCACTGCTCTGGCTAGTATCGCAGCTCTTGCTAGTATCACTGCTCTGGCTAGAATCACTGCTCTGGCTAGTATCACTGCTCTGGCTAGAATCACTGCTCTGGTTAGTATCACTGCTCTGGCTAGAATCACTGCTCTGGCTAGTATCACTGCTCTGGTTAGTATCGCAGCTCTGGCTAGTATCACTGCTCTGGTTAGTATCACTGCTCTGGTTAGTATCACTGCTCTGGTTAGTATCACTGCTCTGGTTAGTATCACTGCTCTGGTTAGTATCACTGCTCTGGTTAGTACCACTGCTCTGGTTAGTATCACTGCTCTGGTTAGTATCACTGCTCTGGTTAGTATCACTGCTCTGGTTAGTATCACTGCTCTGGTTAGTACCACTGCTCTGGTTAGTACCACTGCTAGTATCACTGCTCTGGTTAGTATCACTGCTCTGGTTAGTACCACTGCTCTGGTTAGTACCACTGCTAGTATCACTGCTCTGGTTAGTACCACTGCTCTGGTTAGTATCACTGCTCTGGTTAGTATCACTGCTCTGGTTAGTACCACTGCTCTGGTTAGTACCACTGCTAGTATCACTGCTCTGGTTAGTATCACTGCTCTGGTTAGTATCACTGCTCTGGCTAGTATCACTGCTCTGGTTAGTATCACTGTTCTGGTTAGTATCACTGCTCTGGCTAGTATCACTGCTCTGGCTAGTATCACTGCTCTGGCTAGTATCACTGCTCTGGCTAGTATCACTGCTCTGGTTAGTATCACTGTTCTGGTTAGTATCACTGTTCTGGTTAGTATCACTGTTCTGGTTAGTATCACTGCTCTGGCTAGTATCACTGCTCTGGTTAGTATCACTGCTCTGGCTAGTATCACTGCTCTGGTTAGTACCACTGCTAGTATCACTGCTCTGGCTAGTATCACTGCTCTGGTTAGTATCACTGCTCTGGTTAGTACCACTGCTAGTACCACTGCTCTGGCTAGTACCACTGCTCTGGCTAGTATCACTGCCCTTTATTATGTATCGACCTCAAGGCCTTAGTCAGAGCTTTTGTGAGTTTAAAGCTTAATGTTTTATTAGCACCGTTATGCATACATAGCTCCACCCACATTCGTTCAATGTATCGAATGGGGGTTGGAGTCGAGGGAAAATAAGTAAGTGTAACCAAATATAACAATGTTCATTTCATAATGATTCAAATAAAGTGTGTACACAAAACGTATTAAATACGTCTGTAAAACCACAATGAGGACATCGACCCATCAAGCAAGTTTTTATAAATCATTGGGAACAGCGCAAGAAAAATGTCAAAGTAATCTGAAATGGTGGCATTAATTCATGTTCACATTTACAACATAACATACATAGGCGTTTCATCATTAAGACCTTTAGGAAATAATGTCAGGAGGGTGAAAATCCAAAAACATTTCCTTTAACTCAGAGTATTATTAATATCACCTCCCCATGTCTGATATCTTAACTTTCTTTATGCCACAAAATCTAAAGGTAGACATTTAATTTAATTTGGAATCGTTTCCTGTACGTGGGAGAAATATTCACACTTCATCATATTGTTGCACTGTGCGCAACCTCTGCATTTATAGCTACCATTCGGAAGAGGGCACGAAAGAGCCTGGCTCGTCTTCTTTTGTGGCTGGCAGTTGGCATGGACCAATTTATTGCGTAAATTGCGACCACTTATACGTAGAATAAATTGTGGATTCTTAAATTCAGCTGGCAAAGCTGGGTCCAATGATAAAACATACCAGGGTTTCTTGACAGCATCTCCCACTTTGCGCGAGTTCAATGTGTATGGGGTGGTGAACAAAGTCAACTCAACAATACACACGTGTTCTTTAGCTTTAGTGGGTATTCTTTTGTATCAGTTCATCTCGTGTTTTCCCTAATGCCAAATGAAGAGCTTCATTCACACATTGTGGAGAGTAGCCTCTTCTTAGAAACCTATTGCTCATCTCCGCTTCTTTTTCTAGATACTCCTCTGTGGAGTGGCATATACGGCTCAGTCTGAAAAACGGACTTCTTGGAAGTCCTCTTTTTAATGGCTCAGGGTGGAAGCTGTCCCCCTGGAATATAGTATTTCTGTTCGTTTCTATACACGTTATACAGACGTGTTTAATACTTTTTTGTTCACACTTTATAAGAATATTTATGAAATGCACATGGTTATATTTCGTTAAACGTAATAAAGAGCAGTGATAGTAGCAAGAGCAGTGTGCAGGTTTCTTATTTTTTCTTTCTCATAAATGTATCAGTAAAATCTAGTGAACCTGGCTAAGTAAGCCGCTAATCAGAGTGAGCAAAGACTACACATGAAGTGTGTATTGGGCCTAATTTGAAAAAGGGGGAAAAAACAAAGTGTTTTCTAAGTGATGAAGCATTTTAAAATGGTGATGCCCCATACTCAATGACAATATATGAAATCCCCAACCAGAATCATGTTTTATATAGCTTAATTCATAACAAAGATGCCCTACAAATAACTTACATCACTGGCTTGCTTTCCTTTTACATTAGTTGCAGGATCCTTTTTAAGAAAACAAGGGAATTTCAAAAACTCCTGTCTTTCTCCTTGCCACCTCTTCTTCAATTCTTGGACCCTTGAGTCTGTGAAACCAAAACTATGATGGATATTTGGTATGACACTGAACAACTTTTGAACAATGCAGGATGGTGACTGAAGGCATGCTCTTTAAAATTCTCCCTGTTGTTCATTGGTCATTCATTTCAATGTATGTGAAATATATACCACGAACATGAGACACTATTTAACCCTATCATGACCTCGAAAAGTCTCAAGGTCAGACCGAATTAGTTAAGGGCCTTTGATGGTCAAAATACATAGCTATCAGTGGAGGGTGGTGGGAGGTGCTATAGGAGGACAGGCTCATTAATGGTTGGAATGGTATCAAATAGATCAAACACATGGAAACCAAATGCTTGACTCCGTTCCATTGATTCCATTCCAGCTATTCCTATTGTTCCTCCCACCAGCCTCCACTAATAGCTAACTAGCCAGAGTCAAAAGTCAACTTACCACCTGAGTCTTTGGAGTCGGTTGTTTTCGGAGGATCTGTTAGAATAGAATTAGAATGCGTTGACATGGAAAGCTAATGTTAGCTTTGTCTTTGCAAAGACCCAAACATAGAAACAAAGATTCACCTCAACTAACACTATTTCACACGTCAAATAAACTTGTTGACCAATCAGGAACTGAATGACTGCGCTTCATCATTTTTTTAATGTAGTTAAAAACATAAATATTTGTGCAAAAATAAACACTTGTCTCTCAAAGACATCATTACAGTTTTTTTTTTTTTTTATGACAGAAAGTTAGCTAGTTGGCTATGTCTACTTACCCATTGCTCTCAAATTCACGAAAACATTTGTTAAAAATACAAGTGAAATTAGTATTTTTGACACCTTCATCTTGGACAGTTATCAAAAGCCACTGTAGAGATGTGTTGTTGCAGCTTAGCTTTTAAGCTAACTAGGTTAACTGGCTATGCTATGCTATGGGAAGAAATACAGTTGCTCAGCTGGCTGTGTTGACTGAGAGACTAGGAAATAACAAAAAATATCAAAAAAATATCAAAAATAATATCAAATAAATAACAAAAATTGAAATTAAAAATCCATTAATCCGTTCATTTTTGAATGACAAGTCTCGTGTGGGACATTCTATCTGAATGTTTTCTCTAAATGTTGTGTCGATATTCAATGCGTTTCTGGGTCAGATGGAATGTAAAATATGTCATCGTTAAACTACCCTTTAAGGTTTTTAAACCAGACCTTGGATCAGTACTCATTTGAGCTGTGGAGTCAAGTTGACCACACCCTGCTTGGTTTTCATTGGTTACTGGCCAACTTTCGTCAAGGAACTCAGGAAAGTGTTTTGATTCGAGAGAGGAGTTGAGTTTTGGACAGTGTCTACACAGTGTGACACTGTTTTCTATATAATCGGAAGTAAATAAAATACTATATTTACAGTTGTATTCTGTAAAAATGGTCGGGGTAAAAGTAATCGGGAATGATTCAGAATTTCAACCTGAGTTAACAGCCGCCGGTTCGAGACTTGCCGTAGTGAAGTTCACAATGGCAGGGTAAGGTTCAAAATATATTCCCAGGCCTTGGCTAGCATGCTAGACCGGATCTAAACTGAAGTGGGTGATCCAATTTCATTGGCAAATGTATAATTACCTAGTAGGTCAACTGGTTTCGGGTTTTCGTAGTGTATCGGGAATACTTTCAAAGAAGCTACTTAAAAGCGTGATAAAATAACTCAGGACAACACCACGCTGTTAGCTACGCCAACGTTGGCTAACTAGCTAACGGTGGTTAGCTTTAGCCAGCTATGACTTAGCAATATCAGACAGGCTAAGATAGCATGTTAAGCTAACTCCACAGAGTAGCTGCGGTACTTGGCAACCCAGTAGTCTGACAATTACTTTGCAATAGAGTGAAATGTTTTCTGTATAATTTGTGGTACAACAATGCTAGCTATCTGTTGGTTTTGATAGGCATCTACAATGAATTTCCCAGTGAAAGGGGTACACACATCTTTTAACTAGCGGGGTGTATTCATTCCGCCAAAACAGTTGCAAACGGAAACGATAGTTTATATTGGACAAATTCAGGGGTGTATTCATTCACGCACATTCTGCGAAAAAAAAATCCTCTGTTCCAAAACGTGCAACAGACACCGTTTACTCCAAACGGAAAACGCAAAAAACAAGAGTTTATATTGGATAAAATCACGTAGGCCCCTCCACGTATTGTTCTGTTTGTTTCCCGTAAACAGAACAAAACGTAATGAATACACCTCAGGTAGGCACGTTTTGTTTGTTTCCGTTTAAGAAACGTTTTGCAACCAAAAAAGCCAGAAGGAATACACCCCGGGATGAAGAACACGTACCTAGCTACTATTTTAGCTTTAGTTAATCCACGTGTATGGCTTACAACTTTTTAGTTCTAGTTTGGTTCATAAACAGCCCGTTTTGATGATCGCTAACGTCAAAAATAACAACAACAACAGTAGTCGCGACAATACCAGCTTCCTAATAAACTCCTTCTCTCCCCAGGTGTCGACCCTGTGTCAGAATATCCCCCGCTTTCAACATGTTGAGTAACAAGTACCCACACGTGGTTTTTCTTGAAGTCGATGTACACGTCTGTCAGGTGAGGTTATTTTTTAGTTTTAATAATACACCCTACTGTATCGTAATCAAAACACCAGGTACTCCATTATGTTGTTGTTGTTGTTGTCGTCATAGGAGATACTGTAAACATAAAAAAAAAAAAAAAGATTTATAGCCTCAAACATGTCAACCTCCTCATGTCATTCATTGAGCAATACAGATGAAGAAATCTAGTGTGTGTGGGGTTAGGCATGTGACTTCAATGTCAATCTCCCCTCGTTTTTTTTCTCTCTCTCAGGCAACGGCTGCCGCCAACAACATCTCTGCCACGCCAACGTTTTTGTTTTTCCGTAACAAAGTGCGCGTCGACCTCTATCAGGGTGCCGATGCCTCAGGACTAGAGGAGAAGATCAAGCAGCATGTAGAAAACGACCCTGGAAGCAACGAGGACTCGGACATTCCCAAGGGATATGTGAGTATATGATGAATTGGTATCACTCGGACATTCCCAAGGGATATGTGAGTATATGATGAATTGGTATCACTCAGACATTCCCAAGGGATATGTGAGTATATGATGAATTGGTATCACTCAGACATTCCCAAGGGATATGTGAGTATATGATGAATTGGTATCACTCAGACATTCCCAAGGGATATGTGAGTATATGATGAATTGGTATCACTCAGACATTCCCAAGGGATATGTGAGTATATGATGAATTGGTATCACTCAGACATTCCCAAGGGATATGTGAGTATATGATGAATTGATATCACTCAGACATTTTTTTTGTCTATTTTAAACTTCTGTGAATGACTGAAGCAAGGGGTCAAAGTTGTCAGTCACTGCAACAGATTTCCGTCTTATGCATTCTGGAGAGATTCGTTTTTGAGTTCAGAGTAGCAATTCACATCTCCAGGGGGTCTGACTGGTTTGGAGATGGCATAGCCTTATACATATACTTTCCAAATTAATAAATATATTAAAATCAAATCAAACTTTATTAGTCACATGCGCCGAATACAACAAGTGTAGAACCTTACTGTGAAATGCTTTACTTACAAGCCCTTAACCAACAGTGCAGTTCAAGAAGAGTTACGAAAATATTTACCAAATAAACTAAAGTAAAAAAAATAGTGGCAAAGTATACTAAACAAAAATGCAACATGCAACAATTTCACAGAGTTACAGTTCATATAAGGAACTCAATCAATTGAAATAAATTCATTAGGCCATAATCTATGGATTTCACATGACTGGGCCATGGTGGAGCCATGGGTGGGACTGGGAGGGCATAGACCCACCCACTTGGGAGCCAGGCCCGCCCTCTGGGTAGCCTGGACCAGCCAATCAGAATGACTTTTTTCCCCAGAAAAGGGCTTTATTACAGACAGAAATACTCCTCAGTTTCATCAGCTGTCCAGGTGGCTGGTCTCAGACGATCAGGTGAAGAAGCTGGATGTGGAGGTCCCGGGCTGGCGTGGTTACACGTGGTCTGCGGTTGTGAGACTGGTTGGACATACTGCCATGTTCTCTAAAACAACGTTGGAGGTTTAACGTAGAGAAATTAACATTCAGTTATCTGGCAAAAGCTCATTCATATAGTCAGCAGGCCAATTGCACTCTCCCTCAACTTGAGACATCTGTGGCATTGTGTGACAAAACTGCACACTTAGTGGCCTTCTTCCCAGCACAAGGTGCACCTGTGCAATAATCATGCTGTTTTAATCAGCTTCTTGATATCCCACACCTGTCAGGTGGATGGATTACTTACAAGTGCTACTATTTTTATAATGTTATTAAAACAAAATCAGACAACCTCGTAGTAAAATAGTTAATTTATATACCTAGTTGGCTTGTTGTTGTGTTCAATGCAAGGTAAATAATATACTCTTTTAAATATTCCTCTCCACGCACATTCAAGTTGTGAGACCCATAGCGTGGGAGACACGTGTTCTCACCAGCAGTCAATGCACAACAATTGTTAAAGCAATTACGGGAAAAACTCTTTTGAAATCAGTTTTGGTTCCCAGTTTTCCATTTCTATCACGTTTATTTCTCTACTCCTTCAATTCTGGGATCATCTTACAAAAATACAATGACAACCAGAGTTTCAAGAATGTCTTAGAGGCAACATTGCTGGTCATTTTTTTTTTTTTGTGGTGAACGTCAGGAACCCGAATCACGTTCATTTGGCTCCCTCATCCGCATTCTGTTACTAATGCTTTATGTGCTCCAGACAGAGATGATCTGTAGATATATTACAAAAAACATTCTCTGAAGACGGTAATTCCTGTGAAGGAACAATATAGTATTTCTTTCTGTGCGTTTTTAAAATTGAAAAACCATTTTTGCAGGCCATCTAATCATTTGGTTAGATAAAAAATGTGTTTGAACTTGTGTTTCATGATCTGACGTCTTAGGCTTTAATTAAAGCTGAAATATGTGTACCCCTTTTTTTGGGGGGGTTGACCTGACCAAATTCACATAGAAATGTGTGTTTTATAGATCTGTCATTCTCATTGAAAAGCAAGTCTAAGAACCTCGTCGGTTGCGTTCTGTGAGCTTCTGTGGCCTACTACTTCGTGGCTGAGCTGTTGTTGCTCCTATTTTTTTATTTTATTGATTTATTTCACCTTTATTTAACCAGGTAGGCCAGATCACCTTTATTTAACCAGGTAGGCCAGATCACCTTTATTTAACCAGGTAGGCCAGTTGAGAACAAGTTCTCATTTACAACTGCGACCTCTGGTCAAGATAAAGCAAAGCAGTTTGACACATACAACAACACAGAGTTACACGTGGGATAAACAATATTTTAAGAAAATTATTGTAAAATTATTATTTTTTTAAACCAGTATGTTTTTGGGCTCATTACTGGAGGTGGAAATTATATTTTATATACTTTTTTTCTCAATTCATTTTTTAGAGTAGAATGTACTTTTTTAAAAAGTCACCAGAACTAAGCTTTTCAGTCCTTCTACAAATAAATTATCCCGTCGAGGACCAGGGGCAGATTTTTTTACCTTGTCAGCTTGGGGGTTTCATCCAGCAACTAGTTCCAAGGCTCCTACCCGCCAGGTTACACAGGTGAAAGCTAAGATCCCTTATTGATGTCACCTGTTAAATCCACTTCAAGCAATGTAGATTCATTTATTTTTTACCTTAATTTAACTAGGCAAGTCAGTTACGAACAAATTCTTATTTTTAACTGCCTTTGTTCAGGGGCAGAACGACAGATTTGTACCTTGTCAGCTCGGGGATTCGATCTTGCAACCTTTCGGTTACTAGTCCAACACTCTAACCACTAGGCTACAATGCCGCCTCCCCAGATGAAGGGGAATTGGTCCAGTGCTGCAAGGATAGACCTAGTTAAGCTGCAGCTGGTCCAGAAAAGAGAGGCACATTTAGCTCTTAATTGTAATCAGAGGGCTGATATAAATACTATACAGTCAGTCTCTCTTGGCTAAGAGTTGAGGAGAGACTGACTGCATCACTTCTTCTTTTTAGAAGAAACATTCATGTGTTGAAAATCCCAAAATGTTTGCATAGTCAACTTACACACAGCTCTGACACACACACTTACCTCACCAGACATGCCACCAGGGTCTTTTCACAGTCCCCAAATCCAGAACAAATTCAAGAAAACATACAGTATTAAATAGAGCCCTTATTGAAGGGAACTTCCTTCCATCTCATATTGCTCAAATAAACAGCAATCCTGGTTTCAAAAAAACTGATAAAAGAACACCTCTCCCCCATGTGACCTAGATAGTTTGTGTGTAAACATTGGTATGTAGGCTACGTGCACTTTCTTTAAATGTATGTCGTTCTGTCCTTGATCTGTTCTTGTCTATTGATGTTCTGTATAATGTCATTCTGTATTATGTTTCATGTTTTGTGTGGAACCCAGGAAGAGTAGCTGCTGCTACTGCAACAACTAATGGGGATCCTAATAAAATACCAACAGCCAATGGGGATCCTAATAACACACCAACAGCCAATGGGGATCCTAATAACACACCAACAGCCAATGGGGATCCTAATAACATACCAACAGCCAATGGGGATCCTAATAAAATACCAAAAGCCAATGGTTATCCTAATAACATACCAACAGCCAATGGGGATCCTAATAACATACCAACAGCCAATGGGGATCCTAATAAAACACCAACAGCCAATGGGGATCCTAATAAAATACCAACAGCCAATGGGGATCCTAATAAAACACCAACAGCCAATGGGGATCCTAATAAAATACCAACAGCCAATGGGGATCCTAATAACATACCAACAGCCAATGGGGATCCTAATAAAATACCAAATTGAGACATGGATTGTGTATATGTGCCATTCAGAGGGTGAATGGACAAGATAAAATATTTAAGTGCCCTTTGAACAGGTGATGGTAGTAGGCTCCCAGGCACACCGGTTTGTGTCAAGAACTGCAACGCTGCTGGGTTTTTCACGCTCAACAGTTTCCCATCTGTATCAAGAATGGTCCACCACCCAAAGGACATCCAGCCAACTCGACACAACTGTGGGAAGCATTGGAGTCAAAATGGGCCAGCATCCCTGTGGAACTCTTTCGACACCTTGTAGAGTCCTTGCCCAGAATTAAGGCTGTTCTGAGGGGAGAGGGGGGGGGGTTGAACTCAATATCAGGGAGGTGTTCCTAATGCTTAGTATACTCAGTGTATAAGGGGGGCAATTCCACTGTAAAATAATGATGCCGAGACTCCGAATGTTCCTATAATAAGTTACAATTTATTCACTTAGCAGACGCTCTTATCGATAGCGACTCACAGTAGAAATTAGGTTTCAGTGTCTGAACATCGACAGACTATTCACCCAGTCGGCTTGGTGATTAGTTTCGGCATCATTCTGTTTCCAGTGGAATTGCCCCATAACAGAGCGGGTTCCTTTCCCCGTTGTCCCGAGACGGGACGCCAAACTCAGAAGCTCCTGGACCGTACCACAGCGTACTGCGGAAGTTTTGTGAATACGACTGACCAAGCCAAGCCAATTCTGGGTCCAGTATGGCAGTACTTTGGGACAGGCCTCTGACTAGCTCTGATTTTGCTGATAGTTACTTCATTGAGGAAACGTGTCGTTTCTATTAGAGCTGGGATTATACCAGTATCGCTGTACAAAACAGATTTCACTTCTTTAGGAGAATACCGTGTTGGAAACAAACGTCACTATGTTGTCAGAGAGAGTCTTATTTATTTATCCGAGCTATAGCACAATATTTTACGTACAGCAGGTTTTTTTAAAGGACTAAAGAGTTTGGTCTGTTTTGTGTTTTCATTTTTTTGCCAGTAAAAAAAAAAAAAAAAAGACATTGAGATTATGGTATCGTCCCGACTCTAATCGCTATGACTTAGCTAGGTGGGACAACCACATGTCTATCTTTTTAAGATGAATTCTCTTAAAAAAAACGTCAGTCGCTCTGCTAAATGACTCAAATCTAAACATCTCAGAAGAGACAGAAGCAGAGCTAACCGGCCACTACAAAAGGATACTGCGTTTAAAGCTCAAAAGGATACTGCGTTTCTCTAAAGCAAAGTCAACATTTCAGGCGGCGCTGCTGCACGCTGTGAAGCTGCTCTTGTGTTTGTAATGTGGCCTTAACACGGCCTTGTAATGTGGCCTTAACACGGCCTTGTAATGTGGCCTTAACATGGCCTTGTAATGTGGCCATAACATGGCCTTGTAATGTGGCCTTAACATGGCCTTGTAATGTGGCCTTAACATGGCCTTGTAATGTGGCCTTAACATGGCCTTGTAATGTGGCCTTAACACGGCCTTGTAATGTGGACTTAACATGGCCTTGTAATGTGAACTTAACATGGCCTTGTAATGTGGCCTTAACACGGCCTTGTAATGTGGCCTTAACACGGCCTTGTAATGTGGCCTTAACATGGCCTTGTAATGTGGCCTTAACATGGCCTTGTAATGTGGCCTTAACATGGCCTTGTAATGTGGCCTTAACATGGCCTTGTAATGTGGCCTTAACACGGCCTTGTAATGTGGACTTAACACGGCCTTGTAATGTGGACTTAACACGGCCTTGTAATGTGGACTTAACACGGCCTTGTAATGTGGCCTTAACATGGCCTTAACACGGCCTTGTAATGTGGACTTAACACGGCCTTGTAATGTGGACTTAACTTAACATGGCCTTGTAATGTGGCCTTAACATGGCCTTGTAATGTGGCCTTAACATGGCCTTGTAATGTGGCCTTAACATGGCCTTGTAATGTGAACTTAACATGGCCTTGTAATGTGGACTTAACACGGCCTTGTAATGTGGCCTTAACATGGCCTTGTAATGTGGCCTTAACATGGCCTTGTAATGTGGCCTTAACATGGCCTTGTAATGTGGCCTTAACATGGCCTTGTAATGTGGCCTTAACATGGCCTTGTAATGTGGACTTAACACGGCCTTGTAATGTGGACTTAACACGGCCTTGTAATGTGGCCTTAACACGGCCTTGTAATGTGGCCTTAACACGGCCTTGTAATGTGGCCTTAACACGGGCTTGCCTTGTCTGAATAATTTTGATTCTGTGTGTTCAGATGGACCTGATGCCGTTTGTGAACAAAGCTGGCTGCGAGTGCCTAAACGAGAGCGACGAGAGCGGCTTTGACAACTGCTTAGTCAAGGACACCACCTACCTGGAGTCTGACTGCGATGAGCAGGTGAGTCTGAGGATGGGATCGCCGTCAGCGTCTCCTTCGTTAGTTCAGAGCGGTCTGAATGTGCTGAAATTGTTCACCTCCAGTGTGGCTACTTTCTAGTAGACTTTACAGGTGACAGGCTACTTTCTAGTAGACTTTACAGGTGACAGGCTACTTTCTAGTAGACTTTACAGGTGAGAACTTGGCATCTGTTGTCCTTTTTCTATATTAACGAGGATAAAAATATCACTCACCTGGTGAAAAACAATGTCTTGTCTGTTGGGTTACTTTTTCATATGTATGCTTCTCCTGACTGGTGTTACCTTCTGTTACCTCAGGCCAACCTGCAGGCTAAACCGTCTTCCTGACTGGTGTTACCTCAGGCCAACCTGCAGGCTAAACCGTCTTCCTGACTGGTGTTACCTCAGGCCAACCTGCAGGCTAAACCGTCTTCCTGACTGGTGTTACCTTCTGTTACCTCAGGCCAACCTGCAGGCTAAACCGTCTTCCTGACTGGTGTTACCTCAGGCCAACCTGCAGGCTAAACCGTCTTCCTGACTGGTGTTACCTCAGGCCAACCTGCAGGCTAAACAGTCTTCCTGACTGGTGTTACCTCAGGCCAACCTGCAGGCTAAACCGTCTTCCTGACTGGTGTTACCTCAGGCCAACCTGCAGGCTAAACCGTCTTCCTGACTGGTGTTACCTCAGGCCAACCTGCAGGCTAAACCGTCTTCCTGACTGGTGTTACCTCAGGCCAACCTGCAGGCTAAACCGTCTTCCTGACTGTGTTACCTCAGGCCAACCTGCAGGCTAAACGTCTTCCTGACTGGTGTGTTACCTCAGGCCAACCTGCAGGCTAAACCGTCTTCCTGACTGGTGTTACCTCAGGCCAACCTGCAGGCTAAACCGTCTTCCTGACTGGTGTTACCTCAGGCCAACCTGCAGGCTAAACCGTCTTCCTGACTGGTGTTACCTTCTGTTACCTCAGGCCAACCTGCAGGCTAAACCGTCTTCCTGACTGGTGTTACCTTCTGTGTTACCTCAGGCCAACCTGCAGGCTAAACCGTCTTCCTGACTGGTGTTACCTCAGGCCAACCTGCAGGCTAAACCGTCTTCCTGACTGGTGTTACCTCAGGCCAACCTGCAGGCTAAACCGTCTTCCTGACTGGTGTTACCTCAGGCCAACCTGCAGGCTAAACCGTCTTCCTGACTGGTGTTACCTCAGGCCAACCTGCAGGCTAAACCGTCTTCCTGACTGGTGTTACCTTCTGTTACCTCAGGCCAACCTGCAGGCTAAACCGTCTTAGTAGATTTAGGTGTCAGTGTGTAGTTTACACTCCTCAGTTAACCCATATTTTCACCCCCTTCAGCTCCTCGTTACGATGGCCTTTAACCAACCTGTCAAGCTGTACTCCATGAAGCTGCAGACCTCTGACTTCGGTGAGTCCTTCCTCTCCCCGGGTGTTTCATAAATGTTTATCCGTTTCCCTAGTAAAACACCCGTACTAGTCTAATTTTATTCAGGAAAAGCCTTTGAAATATCATCCTTTGCCCATTGAGTAGTTAGATGTTGGCGTTTTATTGGAACGATCACAGTCATGTGTTGTGTTGAGTTTCCCCATGCCAGCTTGGGTTGCCTTGTTGTCTCATACGTCCCATTTGTCCCTCCCCAACAGCCCAGGCACCAAAGTGTGTGAAGATCTTCATTAACCTTCCTCGCTCCATGGACTTTGACGATGCCGAGCGGAGCGAGGCCACCCAGACCCTGGACCTGGCCGAGGAGGACTTCAAGGACGACGGGTTGATTCCGCTGAGATACGTCAAGTTCCAGAACGTTCAGAGCGTCACCGTAAGTAGGTCGATGCGCTGCTCGTTCATAAAGAGAACTGACTACTTCGATATCATTTATTGTTGTGTTTTATGTTGTCTCCCAGTGTAACTAATATATATACACTGCTCAAAAATAACACATCCTAGATCACATCCTAGATCACATCCTAGATCACATCCTAGATCACATCCTAGATCACATCCTAGATCTTTATTTTTTTGAGCAGTGTATATTCTACTTTCTCACTTGAAAAAGAGACAGATAAATAACAGATGAATAAAAATGTAATAAGAGAGATTCTTTATATCACAGCTAGAGCGTAATAAACTGCAGTTGAACAGGAGAGTACCTGAAAGGCTTAAAGTTAAAAGAAGTTTCCTGAAAGGCTTAAACTATATATATATAGTTTAAGCCTTTCAGGAAACTCCTTTTAACTCTGTTTTTGATGGAGGAGAGGGAGAAAGCCACATTTAACTATTGAGATGTTGCCCAGGTGTAATTAGTTATGTAAATATAGGACAATGCTGCCATCTAGTGGCAAAACGTGGTACTCTCCTGTTCAACTGCAGTTTATTACGCTCTAGCTGTGATATAAAGAATCTCTCTTATTGCATATAGTGAGTTTCAATACTTCTTGATTTGCAATTTAGGTTCCAACCAAACCTGTGTGAATTGAAATCCTTTCGTTTCTACTGGCTGTGTCCCCTTGTAATGATATAATCTGTGGTTCTTCCGGTTTTTTGTTCTAACAGATGTTTGTGAAGAACAATCAAGGGGATGAAGAGACGACTAAAATCAATTACCTTACTTTTATCGGGACCCCTGTACAGGCAACGAACATGAACGATTTCAAAAGGGTAAGATCTGGCGTTTCTGCCAACAGTATCGGGAGTATTCCACGTTAGATGGAACCTGTCTACTACCGTATGTTCACAACGTCCTTGTCGAGATTGTACGAGATCTGCAATGATATATATATATATATACAAAACACAAATACAAAATACTGTGACTATAACCGCGTAGTGTTTTTCTGAGAGTAAAGTAATTCTGTATAAATAAAAATCACGATGTCTGTGATGAAAACGGGTAGTTTTCGGTCCAATTTGATAAACGCTGACAGATCATTTGTTCATTCGACGTGGTGGATGTTTTTTGTGTCTGTAAAAATTAATTATGCGAGAAATGGTGGTGAAATGCCTTTTTTTAATGTGAAAATGTTCATACAATTAACCATCATATGGACGTAAACTTGGAGTCACGCCATGATATGGTGTGTGATCCTCCCACTAGGACTCAGGAAAACCCTGCAGTTTATTAGGCTACAGAATAAATAATTTAGAAACGTCACAGGGTGGTGAAAGTGCAGTGATCTTGATGCTCCTTTCCAATAAATATCGAGGGTCTTATTCCGGTGACATGACGTTCGATGCTTGACTGCCGTTTTGACAAATAAAACCGTTCTCTCTCTTATCCATAATGTCATCATGTAGACTAGCCTTCCTGCACTGTATCTGCCAGCTGTTGTCTAGAGCTCCCCTGTCAAGACCAGAGTAGGCCCGTGACAAGCCCAGAGTAGGCCCGTGACCAGACCAGAGTAGGCCCGTGACAAGCCCAGAGTAGGCCCGTGACAAGACCAGAGTAGGCCCGTGACAAGCCCAGAGTAGGCCCGTGACAAGACCAGAGTAGGCCCGTGACAAGACCAGAGTAGGCCCGTGACAAGACCAGAGTAGGCCCGTGACAAGACCAGAGTAGGCCCGTGACAAGACCAGAGTAGGCCCGTGACAAGACCAGAGTAGGCCCGTGACAAGACCAGAGTAGGCCCGTGACAAGACCAGAGTAGGCCCGTGTCAAGACCAGAGTAGGCCCGTGACAAGACCAGAGTAGGCCCGTGACAAGACCAGAGTAGGCCCGTGACAAGACCAGAGTAGTCGCATTTACTATTTAACGTCAGTTTTATTTGCTTATTTATTGTTATTCGGTACGTGTGAACTTCAGCGAAAAGTTAATTTTGTCGGCACTACCTCATCACATACTGCAACACGTCTGTTTGTTGGAAACACACTGGTGTGAATTTAATATATATATTTATATGAAAATCTCTAGAACAATTGGATGGAAACGTATAGTTTTAATTGTTTGCATTTTTCTTCTTTTCTCCACACGGTTTGTGTTTTTATTTGACCAGGTTGTGGGCAAGAAAGGAGAGAGTCACTGAGGCGGCGGAGAGGAGAAGAATGGCCATATTTGCTGTGGTGTTCGCTGTCTGTCTGCCAAGGCTGCTGGCTGGGTCCGGCTCAGAGTCAGCTCTACTGTAATACAGCACTGACCAACAACCATGTGTCCCAAATGGCAACATATTCCCTTTCATAGTGCACTGCTTTTGGACCCTTTTTTTATAGTACAATACTTGTTTTGGACCTGGTATCCCATCCTGAAGTTAGGGCTTTGATTCGGGATCCAAAGACATGTCTGAGGTCTAAAGTAGTGCACTATATAGGGGAATAGGGTGCCATTTTGGATGTGAAGTCTATGAGCTGTCGTCCATGTCCGCCAGTGAAATCACCAAGATGAGGCATCTCAAACAATTCATTCAAGCATTTTTATTGTAATTCAGACAAACACTGTAAATAAAAACACAAACAAAAATGCATATATTGGTATTTGATGTCTCTTGAATAAAAAAATGAAATAAAAAGTAAGGTTGCTCCGCACCACCTCCCAAAGACAAGGAGAAGAGATCTCCGACACCCAAAGACAAGGAGAAGAGATCTCCGACACCCAAAGACAAGGAGAAGAGATCTCTTGACACCCAAAGACAAGGGAAAGAGATCTCCGACACCCAAAGACAAGGAGAAGAGATCTCTTGACACCCAAAGACAAGGGAAAGAGATCTCCGACACCCAAAGACAAGGAGAAGAGATCTCTGACACCCAAAGACAAGGAGAAGAGATCTCCGACACCCAAAGACAAGGAGAAGAGATCTCTTGACACCCAAAGACAAGGGAAAGAGATCTCCGACACCCAAAGACAAGGAGAAGAGATCTCTGACACCCAAAGACAAGGAGAAGAGATCTCCGACACCCAAAGACAAGGAGAAGAGATCTCTTGACACCCAAAGACAAGGAGAAGAGATCTCTTGACACCCAAAGACAAGGGAAAGAGATCTCCGACACCCAAAGACAAGGAGAAGAGATCTCCGACACCCAAAGACAAGGAGAAGAGATCTCCGACACCCAAAGACAAGGAGAAGAGATCTCTGTCACCCGAAGACAAGGAAAAGAGATCTCCACGACACCCAAAGACAAGGGAAAGAGATCTCCACGACACCCAAAGACAAGGGAAAGAGATCTCCGACACCCAAGGAAAAGAGATCTCCGACACCCAAGGAAAAGAGATCTCCGACACCCAAGGAAAAGAGATCTCCGACACCCAAGGAAAAGAGATATCTGACACCCAAAGACAAGGAAAAGAGATCTCCGACACCCAAAGAAAAGAGATCTCCGACACCCAAGGAAAAGAGATCTCCGACACCCAATGTTCCCTCAAATTTTCAGCACTGACCAAATTTCAGGTCTGCTGAGTCAAACTTGGAACGTTGTGAAAATTTTGTGCAACTTCCAGGGCACGTCTACTGTGAACACAGAAACTACCTGCTCTAAGGTACCGTTTTAACAGTGGCCAAGTGGATGCTGTGACTATTTGATCGTAATGTAGTAGACCTATCAGAGTGGCCTACCATCAAAAACAAAGGAGAAAAGGCATCCCATAATATTTTAACATGGAAATAGCTGTTCTATCATTCAGACTACAGTAGCAGCCATTGTGTGGTGCTTTAGTGTAGGCCTACAGTAGCAGCCAATGTGTGGTGTTCAGTGTAGGCCTACAGTAGCAGCCATTGTGTGGTGTTCAGTGTAGGCCTACAGTAGCAGCCAATGTGTGGTGTTCAGTGTAGGCCTACAGTAGCAGCCATTGTGTGGTGTTCAGTGTAGGCCTACAGTAGCAGCCAATGTGTGGTGTTCAGTGTAGGCCTACAGTAGAAGCCATTGTGTGGTGTTCAGTGTAGGCCTACAGTAGCAGCCATTGTGTGGAATTCAGTGTAGGCCTACAGTAGCAGCCAATGTGTGGTGTTTTAGTGTAGGCCTACAGTAGCAGCCATTGTGTGGTGTTCAGTGTAGGCCTACAGTAGCAGCCAATGTGTGGTGTTCAGTGTAGGCCTACAGTAGAAGCCATTGTGTGGTGTTCAGTGTAGGCCTACAGTAGCAGCCAATGTGTGGTGTTCAGTGTAGGCCTACAGTAGCAGCCAATGTGTGGTGTTCAGTGTAGGCCTACAGTAGAAGCCATTGTGTGGTGTTCAGTGTAGGCCTACAGTAGCAGCCAATGTGTGGTGTTTTAGTGTAGGCCTACAGTAGCAGCCATTGTGTGGTGTTCAGTGTAGGCCTACAGTAGCAGCCAATGTGTGGTGTTTTAGTGTAGGCCTACAGTAGCAGCCAATGTGTGGTGTTTTAGTGTAGGCCTACAGTAGAAGCCAATGTGTGGTGTTCAGTGTAGGCCTACAGTAGCAGCCATTGTGTGGTGTTCAGTGTAGGCCTACAGTAGAAGCCATTGTGTGGTGTTCAGTGTAGGCCTACAGTAGCAGCCAATGTGTGGTGTTTTAGTGTAGGCCTACAGTAGCAGCCATTGTGTGGTGTTCAGTGTAGGCCTACAGTAGCAGCCAATGTGTGGTGTTTTAGTGTAGGCCTACAGTAGCAGCCAATGTGTGGTGTTTTAGTGTAGGCCTACAGTAGCAGCCATTGTGTGGTGTTCAGTGTAGGCCTACAGTAGCAGCCAATGTGTGGTGTTCAGTGTAGGCCTACAGTAGCAGCCAATGTGTGGTGTTCAGTGTAGGCCTACAGTAGCAGCCAATGTGTGGTGTTCAGTGTAGACCTACAGTAGCAGCCAATGTGTGGTGTTCAGTGTAGGCCTACAGTAGCAGCCAATGTGTGGTGTTCAGTGTAGGCCTACAGTAGAAGCCATTGTGTGGTGTTCAGTGTAGGCCTACAGTAGCAGCCATTGTGTGGAATTCAGTGTAGGCCTACAGTAGCAGCCAATGTGTGGTGTTTTAGTGTAGGCCTACAGTAGCAGCCATTGTGTGGTGTTCAGTGTAGGCCTACAGTAGCAGCCAATGTGTGGTGTTCAGTGTAGGCCTACAGTAGAAGCCATTGTTTGGTGTTCAGTGTAGGCCTACAGTAGCAGCCAATGTGTGGTGTTCAGTGTAGGCCTACAGTAGCAGCCATTGTGTGGTGTTCAGTGTAGGCCTACAGTAGAAGCCATTGTGTGGTGTTCAGTGTAGGCCTACAGTAGCAGCCAATGTGTGGTGTTTTAGTGTAGGCCTACAGTAGCAGCCATTGTGTGGTGTTCAGTGTAGGCCTACAGTAGCAGCCAATGTGTGGTGTTTTAGTGTAGGCCTACAGTAGCAGCCAATGTGTGGTGTTTTAGTGTAGGCCTACAGTAGCAGCCATTGTGTGGTGTTCAGTGTAGGCCTACAGTAGCAGCCAATGTGTGGTGTTCAGTGTAGGCCTACAGTAGCAGCCAATGTGTGGTGTTCAGTGTAGGCCTACAGTAGCAGCCATTGTGTGGTGTTCAGTGTAGGCCTACAGTAGCAGCCAATGTGTGGTGTTCAGTGTAGGCTTACAGTATCAGCCAATGTGTGGTGTTCAGTGTAGGCCTACAGTAGCAGCCAATGTTTGGTGTTCAGTGTAGGCCTACAGTAGCAGCCAATGTGTGGTGTTTTAGTGTAGGCCTACAGTAGCAGCCAATGTGTGGTGTTCAGTGTAGGCCTACAGTAGCAGCCAATGTGTGGTGTTCAGTGTAGGCCTACAGTAGCAGCCAATGTGTGGTGTTCAGTGTAGGCCTACAGTAGCAGCCATTGTGTGGTGTTCAGTGTAGGCCTACAGTAGCAGCCAATGTGTGGTGTTTTAGTGTAGGCCTACAGTAGCAGCCAATGTGTGGTGTTCAGTGTAGGCCTACAGTAGCAGCCATTGTGTGGTGTTCAGTGTAGGCCTACAGTAGCAGCCATTGTGTGGTGTTCAGTGTAGGCCTACAGTAGCAGCCAATGTGTGGTGTTCAGTGTAGGCCTACAGTAGCAGCCAATGTGTGGTGTTCAGTGTAGGCCTACAGTAGCAGCCATTGTGTGGTGTTCAGTGTAGGCCTACAGTAGCAGCCAATGTGTGGTGTTCAGTGTAGGCTTACAGTATCAGCCAATGTGTGGTGTTCAGTGTAGGCCTACAGTAGCAGCCAATGTGTGGTGTTCAGTGTAGGCCTACAGTAGCAGCCAATGTGTGGTGTTTTAGTGTAGGCCTACAGTAGCAGCCAATGTGTGGTGTTCAGTGTAGGCCTACAGTAGCAGCCAATGTGTGGTGTTTTAGTGTAGGCCTACAGTAGCAGCCAATGTGTGGTGTTCAGTGTAGGCCTACAGTAGCAGCCAATGTGTGGTGTTTTAGTGTAGGCCTACAGTAGCAGCCATTGTGTGGTGTTCAGTGTAGGCCTACAGTAGCAGCCATTGTGTGGTGTTCAGTGTAGGCCTACAGTAGCAGCCAATGTGTGGTGTTCAGTGTAGGCCTACAGTAGCAGCCAATGTGTGGTGTTCAGTGTAGGCCTACAGTAGCAGCCATTGTGTGGTGTTCAGTGTAGGCCTACAGTAGCAGCCAATGTGTGGTGTTTTAGTGTAGGCCTACAGTAGCAGCCAATGTGTGGTGTTCAGTGTAGGCCTACAGTAGCAGCCATTGTGTGGTGTTCAGTGTAGGCCTACAGTAGCAGCCAATGTGTGGTGTTCAGTGTAGGCCTACAGTAGTGTAGGCCTACATTCCATCAGACTTCTGAAGAAAAACAACATGCACGGCTTCACATTAAACCTGTTTATCCACTTCAGACAAGGATGTAACTGAAAATGTTCTGTTGTTTGATGCAAGAAACCACTTTCACAGAATAAAATGCAGTATTCCCATACCGTTATTACAGAGAATGAGCCACATTATTCTACCCTCTGCCTATTGGCTACTTAGATTTGAATAAGCTGTCTCAAAATACAACACTGCCACTTTAAGACAAAAAATAAAGCTCTTGGCTTTTCAAAGATGTCTAGAAATGTACACGTTTTTGTGCTCTTGTAATTCAAATAAAACTTTATTAGTCACATGCGCCGAATACAACAAGTGTCGATCTTACAGTGGAATGTTTACTTACAAGAGCTTAACCAACAGAGCAGTTCAAGAAGAGTTAAGGAAATATTTACCAAATAAAAAAAATTAAAAAAAGTATAAATAATTATAATAAAAAGTAAAACAATAACAACAATAATGAGGCTATATACAGGGTGTACCGGTTCAGTGTGGAAGCTATATACAGGGGGGTACCAGTACCGAGTGACTGTAAGAGGGTACAGGTTAGTTGAGGTAATTTGTACATGTAGGTAGGGGTGAAGTGACTATGCATAGATAATAAACAGCGAGTAGTAGCAGTGTTCAAAACAAATGGAGGGGTCAATGTAATAGTTCGGTGGCCTATTATATAGGTCCTGGATTGCAGGATGCTTGGCCCCAGTGATGTACTGGGCTGTACGCACTACCCTCTGTAGCGCCTTACGATTGGAAGCCAAGCAGTTGCAATACCAGGCTGTGATGCAACCGATCAGGATGCTCTCGATGGTGCAGCTGTAGAACCTTTTGATGATCTGGGGACCCATGCCAAATCTTTTCAGTCTCCTGAGGGGGAAAAGGTTTTGTCATGCCCTCTTCACAAGTGTCTTGGTGTGTTTGAACCATGATTGTTCGTTGGTGATGTGGACACCAAGGAACTTGAAACTCTCGACCCGCTCCACTACAGCCCCGTTGATGTTAATGGGGGTCTGTTCGGACCGCCATTTCCTGTAGTCCACGATCAGCTCCTTTGTCTTGCTCACATTGAGACACAGGTTGTTGACTTGGCACCACACCGCCAGTTCTCTGACCTCCCTATAGGCTGTCTCATCATTGTCGGTGATCAGGCCTTCCACTGTTGTGTCGTCAGCAAACTTAATGATGGTGTTGGAGTCGTTTGGCCACGCAGTCGTGGGTGAACAGGGAGTACAGGAGGAGACAAAGTACACACCCCTGAGGGGCCCCCGTGTTGAGGATCAGCGTGGCAGATGTGTTGTTGCCTACCCTTACCATCTGGTAGCAGCCTGTCAAAAAGTCCAGGATCCAGTTGCAGAGGGAGGTGTTTAGTCCCAGGATCCTTAGCTTAAGTGATTAGCTTTGTGGGCACCATGACTACAACTCAGTATTTAACAGTAATGAATAGCATTTCTACATGGGTATTCCTTTTCTCCAGGTGGGAAAGGGCAGTGTGGAGTGCGATTGAGATTACAATATCTGTGGATCTCTTGCGGAGGTATGCAAATTGGAGTGGGTCTAGGGTATCTAAGAGGATGCTGTTGATGTGAGCCATGACCAGCCTTTCAAAGCTCTTCATGGCTACCGACGTGCTACGGGTCAGTAATTATTTAGGCAGGTTTCCTTCGCTTCCTTGGGAACAGGGACCATGGTGGTCTGCTTGAAACATGAAGGTATTACAGACTCAGTCAGGGAGAGGTTGATAATGTCAGTGAAGATACTTGCCAGTTTGTCCACGCATGCTTAGAGTACCAGTCCTGGTAATCCGTCTGGCCCTGCGGCTTTGTGAATGTTGACCTGTTTAAAAGTCTTGCTCACATCAGCTACCAAGAGCATTGTCACACAGTCATCCGGAACAGCTGGTGCACTCGTGCATGCTTCAGTGTTGCTCGCCTCGAAGCGAGCATAAAAGGCATTTAGCTCGTCTGGTAGGCTCGCGTCACTGGGCAGCTCTCGGCTGGGTTTCCCTTTGGAGTTTCCAAGCCCTGCCACATCCGACGAGCGTCAGAGCCGGTGTCGTTGGATTCAATATTAATCCTGTTTTGACTCTTTGCTTGTTGGATGGTTCGTCTGGGGGCATAGCGGGATTTCTTCTAAGTGTCCGGATTAGTGTCCTGCTCCTTGAAAGTGGCAGCTCTAGCCTTTAGCTCGATGTGGATGTTGCCTGTAATCCATGGCTTCTGGTTGGGATATGTACATTGTGGGGATGACGTCTTGATGCACATATTGATGAAGCCGATTGACTGAGGTGGTATACTCCTCAATGCCTTTGGATGAATCCCGGAACATATACCAGTCTGTCATCTGACCTCTTCCGTATTGAGCTGAGTCACTGGTACTTCCTGCTTTAGATTTAGCTTGTAAGCAGGAATCAAGAGGATAGAATTTTGGTCAGATTTGCCAAATGGAGGGCTTGGGAGAGCTTTGTATGCATCTCTGTGTGTGGAGAAAAGGTGGTCTATAGTTTAATTTCCCCCTCTGGTTGCACATGTGACATACTGGTAAAACTGATTTAAGTTTGCCTGCATTAAAGTCCCCGACCACTAGGGGGCGCCGCTTCCAGATGAGCATTTTCTTGTTTGCTTATGGCCTTATAGAGTTGGTTGAGTGTGGTCTTAGTGCCAGCATCGGTTTGTGGTGGTAAATAGACGGCTATGAATAATACAGATGAGAACTCTCTTGGTAGATAGTGTGGTCTACAGCTTATCATTAGGTACTCTACCTCAGGTGAGCAATACCTCGAGACTTCTTTAATATTAGACGTCGCGCACCAGCTGTTATTGACAAAAAGACACACCCCCACCCCTCGTCTTGCCAGACGTAGCATCTCTGTTCTGCCGGTGCATGGAAAATCCCTCCAGCTCTATATTATCCGTGTCGCCGTTCAGCCACGACTCTGTGAAACATTAGATATTACAGTTCTTAATGACCCGTAAGTAGGACCTACGTAATCGTAGGTCATCAATTTTATTTTGCAATGATTGCATGTTACCAAGTAGGACGGATGGCAGTGGGAGTTTACTCGCTCACCTATGGTTTCTCAGAAGGCAGCCCGACCTGCGTCCTCTTTTCCTCCATCTTTTCTTCACACAAATGACGGGGATTTGAACTTGTTCCCGGGAGAGCAGTATATCCTTCTCGTCTGACTCATTAAAGGAAAAAGCTTCTTCCAGTTCGTGGTGAGTAATCACAGTTCTGATGTCCAGAAGTTATTTTCGGTCATAAGAGACGGTAGCAGCAACATTATGTACAAAATAAGTTTAAAAATAAGTTACAAACAAGGCAAAAAAAACTTACAAAATCGCACAATTGGTTAGGAGCATGTAAATGTCAGCCATCCTCTTTTACATCTTAACGATGTAGGAAGCAATCACTGCCTTATTGCTGACTAAAAATGATCTATAACCAGGCTAATAACTCACTAACTAGCAAAGGATATGAACAAAATATGCACACGTGGCTAAATGCAGCTCTCGCTTTGATCTGAAAACAAATACATTTTCTCAAGACCACTCATTCTGTAAACACAGTCCAGTTCAAAGTAAATGGCACAGATCCATAAATGGCAATGGTCTATTTGCATATAGGCCTACTGCAGCTCTGATTGGTTATGCCTCACCAGTGAGTCGTGAGCAATACAATCCTACTCCTGATGTGTTCTGCCTACATCAACATCTCTTGCATAGTTTGTTTTGTTTAGGTATGTTGCACTGAAAGTGGCTAATAAGTGCGTTGATCACAATTGCCACTGTAAAGGGAAACGTTGATAGTGTTAACTAACGGGGAAGTTCAATCTCGTGCTTCTCTGTGTGGGCTGATATTTCTAACGTGCTCTGCGTGGATGTCCGGGGGGAGCTGCGCGGCAGTCTTGGGGTTACTGCGTGCGTGGTTAGTGGTAACGTTGCCGGCACCTCACTTTATGCTACTTGAGTTCCTGTATCTCTTATAAAATATTGCAGTTCCGGCACAGAAACGTAAACTACCCCGCACCTATATTTCAGTTCGCTTCAAGGACGGAGCATCCCTGTGGAAATAATTTTGACTAATTCCATGTTTACAATAATGCCTGGTGAAGAAAATGGATGAGATGCATGTGCTTTGAGTCCACTTCTAAATGGGGATGAGATGTAACGCCATTTGTGACCGCATGATGTCACCAAAGCCTATGCTATAGCCTCTTACGCAACAGATGTAGCCGAGCTCACTCCAGAGAGCCCTTCTTTCCATTGAACGGTTGATTTCATCAGTTCTCCGGTTTGGTCGTTTTGAGCTACGTTATGAGGTTTTGCTAAACCAATATTTGTATGAAGGGTTTTCAGATATTTGTGAGCTATATTTACAGTATCCCTTCTTAAGTTTTTGTTTGAACATACCATACAGGAAGTCCATGATTTTAAATTTTACAATTACACAGGATTATTTAGGAATTAAGTAACATTTATACTTTGAATTAAAGCAACAAATGTTGTTGGTTATTTTTCTGTGGATACCAAAATATTGGTTTAATTATGTTTTCATTTGTTTTAAATAACAAATATCAATATGTTTATATAACAAAAATATGATTATTGGTGATATTTCTATTAAAAACAATCTAGTATAATTATTCTTTCAGCTGGAAAATAAATATAATAAACATAGTAGTAATATTAAAGACAATTGTTGACGATGCTTCTCTTATTCAAACCGTTGTAAAAAAGCTGCCAGACGGCTGCATTTTGTTTTTTGTTACTTAGGCTATTTTAGGCCTGTATATTTAGTTTAATTCTTAGCTTGGCATTTTGTCTGTTAATTTATGGTGAAGATAATTTACTGTGAAAAAAGCCTTGTTGTTTTGAATAGTCGATCATCCTGCCAATTTGCATTGGCAGTCGAGGCCTATAGGTCTATTTTCTTCATCAAATTATATTTTCTCTGACTAATGTGTACCGTTCGTATTTGTCATTGTATTTAATTATTTGAATGTGATTTATAAATTGAATGATTGAAGAGGACAGTAGTAGCCTGCCTATATTATCAAGGGTTTTCATAAATTGTGTTATGACAAAAACATTATTTGGTAGCTGTGGCTGTTGCCTGAAGTCATACCAGTGCCTTCAGAAAGTATTCACCCCCCTTGACTTTTTCCCCCATTTTGTTGAGTACATCTTGAATTCAAAATTGATTTAAATAGAGATTATTTTTTTTTTAATTATGTTTCTAGACAATTTTTTTTTTTTTACAAATTACGAGAAAAAAAATGAAAAGCTGAAATGTTTTGAGACAATAAATATTCAACCCCTTTGTTATGGAAAGCATAAAGTTCAGGAGTAAAAATGCGCTTAACAAGTCACAATAAGTTGCATGGACACACAGCAATAATGATAGTGTTTAACGTGGTTTTTGAATGACTACCTCATCTCTGTACACCCACACATACAATTATCTGTAAGGTCCCTCAGTCCAGCAGTGCATTTCAAACACAGATTCAACCACAAAGATCAGGGAGGTTTTCCAATTCCTTGCAAAGAAGGGCACCTATTGATAGATGGGTAAAAATGTAAAAAGTAGACATTGAATATCCCGCTGAGCATGGTGAAGTTAGTAATTACACCTTGGATGGTCTATCAATACACCCAGTCACTACAAAGATACAGGCGTCATTTCTAACCTCAGTTGCCCGAGAGGAAGGAAACCTCTCAGGGATTTCACCAAGAGGCCAATCGTGACTTAAAAACAGAGTTTAATTGCTGTGATAGGAGAACTGAGGATAGATCAACATTGTAGTTACTCCACAATACTAACTTAAATGACAGTGAAAAGAAGGAAGCCTGAACAGAATAAAACATATTCCAAAACATGCATCCTGTTTGCAATTAGACACGAAAGTAAAACTGCAATAAATGTGGCATAGAAATTATGTTTGGGGCAAATCACTCTTTATATTTTCAAGCATGGTGGTTGCATCATGTCATGAGTATGTTTGTCATTGGCAAAGACTAGGGATTTTTTGTGGGGGATGAAAAATAAACTGAATAGAGGTAAGCATGGAATAAATCCTAGGAGAAAACCTGGTTCAGTCTGTTTTCCAACAGACACTGGGAGACGAATTCACCTTTCAGCAGGACAATAACCTAAAACACAAGGCCACATATACACTGGAGTTGAATGTTGCTGCAAATCTATGGTAAGACTTGAAAATGGCTGTCTAGCAATGATCAACAACCAACTTGAAAGAGCTTGAAGAATTTGTAAAATAATAATGTGCAAATATTGTACAATCCAGGTGTCCAAAGTTCTTAGACTTACCCAGAAAGACTCACAGCTGTAATCGCTGCCAAAGGTGATTCTAACATTGACTCAGGGGTGTGAATTGACTCAGGGGTGTGAATACTTATGTAAATGACATTATTTAATTTTCAAAGATTTCTAAAAACATGTTTTCACTTTGTTATTATGGGGTTTTGTTTGTAGATGGGTGAGATGCAAAAAATAAATCAAATAAATAATAATATTTAATACATTTTGAATTCAGGCTGGAACAACGAAATGTGGAATAATTCAAAGGGTTAGGAATACTTAAGGCTGTGTGTTTTAAAAAGAAGAAGAGAAGAAGAAGCCAAACTGAGTTCAATAAATCACAGCCATTTTAAATGGCAGAAAAGAAAACTTAATCCATATAGGCCTTAATGTGAACCACTGAGACTAACGGAGACTAACGGAGACTAAAGGAGACTAACAGAGAACAACGGAGAGTAACAGAGAGTAAAGGAGAGTAACGGAGACTAACGGAGACTAACGGAGACTAACGGAGAGTAACTGAAAGTAACAGAGTAACGGAGACTAACGGAGAGTAACGGAGAGTAACTGAGAGTAACGGAGACTAACGGAGAGTAACTGAAAGTAACAGAGTAACGGAGACTAATGGAGAGTAACTGAGAGTAACAGAGTAACGGAGACTAATGGAGAGTAACTGAGAGTAACGGAGAGTAACGGAGACTAACTGAGACTAACAGAGAGTAATGGAGACAAACGGAGAGTAACAGAGAGTAACTGAGACTAACAGAGAGTAACTGAGACTAACAGAGACTAACGGAGAGTAACAGAGAGTACCTGAGACTAACGGACTGGGAACAACGGTGAAAACTAATTATGTTCTGTAACGATCAAAAAACAACTATACCTTTTCTAAAATCTGCCATTAATTGGTATCCAGTTGTTTGACTGTTTTCCAGATGTGGCTGCTGTTCGCTACATATACAGCATTAACCCATTTATGTGGCATCATTTAGATATCCTCAAACAAAGTAAAACGTGTAGGGGCGTATGTTAGAGGCATATAAGTCTCTAATCGCATCGTAAAGAATAGATCCTAATGCTCAGTAACATCCTCTCCTCACAGGTTGTACTCCTGTCTAATTTCGGGGAGAGAATGGAAGAGAATAGGATAGAAGAGAAATGGGTCATATGCATTAGTGCACACCCGAATAAAACATTTTGCAACAGAAAACGAAAATCAGAGTTTCTTATTGGTCAAGTTCAGATGAACCGTCCTTGTTTCGGGCCTATTTTCTTCTGTTTGGTGTCTGATGAATGTGTCCCTGGACATAAGGACCAGAGAGCTATGTTTTGAATTTGGGAGGCAGCCAGCCATCAACCTTCTACTGTCCTCTGGTGGTCTTGATGAATTCCTCAGATTGGGGTGACCCGAGATTTATACATGGGATGGGATTTTGTCTGAAACAGGTTGGTCAATTCAACAGCTGTATGGTGGGATCAAGTAGTGGTGTGACTCTGATCAGAGTATTGAATCGTGATCATGTTCAACTGATTTTAATGATACTGAAACATTTTCTTGTATCCATTTTGTTCTCACTTTCAGGTGCTGAAATAAAAAAAAACGACGCTTTAGAAAAGTACTTTCATCTGCAGCGGCTAACATTATCTATTAACATTATCTATTAACATTATCTATTAACATGATCTATTAACATGATCTATTAACATTATCTATTAACACTATCTATTAACATTATCTATTAACATTATCTATTAACATTATCTATTAACATTATCTATTAACACTATCTATTAACACTATCTATTAACACATTATCTATTAACATTATCTATTAACATTATCTATTAACATTATCTATTAACATTATCTATTAACATTATCTATTAACATTATCTATTAACATTATCTATTAACATTATCTATTAACATTATCTATTAACATTATCTATTAAC